>NC_091676.1:10985000-11175000 GCF_042453785.1 Malus domestica | reverse complement strand
AGACCAACATAAGGAATGAGATAGGATGCAAGGAGATAGTTGATTGAATTTGCATAAGGGTCAAATGGTGGATTTAAGGGACTCCCAAATGCAGAATCAAATACATGAGAAAATGATTCTGCACTTAAATTCAACAATGGCCTTGGGAAACCCTTCACAGTTTTCTTAATAGCTCTGCACAAAAACAAAAAATAAAAACATATAATTTTGTTAGATAAACGCTCTAACTATGTAGTATTTGTAAAACATAAATGATTTCTGCATATTTATTTTTCAACTATGCACTCCCTATTTATTGTCTTTGATTATTTTTTATTTTATCCAATCTAAATGGCAGAACAGTCCTTGAAGAAATGAAAAAGTTACACGAAAATCATAAATTAGAAAGAAAAAATAAAAAGTGAATGGAAGATTAACCTCGAGTGTCCAACTTCTTGCCATCCAAATTGCGTGATGAAATCCCTAGCGAAGTGGTCCAAATGTGCCCTTTTAGCACCGACGGGAGTTGGACCTCCTAGGGTTAAGCTCGGATCAACTGTATCCAAGCCATGCCCGAAAGCACCATACAAAAAGAACTCAGCTTCCAGATACTCTAAATTCAAAGGAAACTCCAAAAGATGATTGCGTGACAGAGGAGGAGGTGTCGTGGTGGTGGTGGTCCAAAATCGATTCGGATGAGTAAGACAGTGGGAGGAGGATGGAGAAGGCAGCAATGGCGGTGGCTGTAGTGGCATAAGCAAATGTAGCCATGTTTGTTACAGTTTTGAGCGTGTCTCAGTGGGATGGACATGGTCATTTATAGAGCATTCTGATGAGCTCATGAGTTTAATGCACATTTAAAAAAAAATAAGAAAGAAAAATCTCATGAGATTGAGAACATCTGTCTTTGCATGCACGCTGGGTGTACGTGGCTGATGATTCTTTAAGAGAACAACGATTTCATGTTGAAAATTTTGCTACAATTTACCTTTTTAGGTCATATTTTTAATGATCGAAATCGTTTGGATAGAATATTAGCAAGTATTAATATTTGGATTTTTACGAATATGAAGTCAAATAGATAAAATAGAAGTTTCTTTTCAAGTAATGTTAATTACGCTTCATTGTGTCTCAATAATGGGATAGAATGGACTACTCATTATATTCAATTTTTCATTTGGAGGAAATTGAGAGGTGGATTAGATGTTAAGAAAACTTATCATTCTAGTTCTATCATTTGAGGAGAATTGGTATTGTAAAGTTGTTTTAAGAGTATCATCTTCTACCTTTAAGTTGTACACAAAGTTTCATTTCTCACTTTGACATACCTTAAATAGTTCGGCAACAAACAAATCCTTTCACACATATAAGTTAACCACGATATCGAGACTCACTGATGCAGATGTGTCCTACATATATGATATGACCAAACTTAATTTGAGAGTGTTAGCAATTTGGTTAATTTTGTGTCTAAACTTATTTAGGTCTTATCTTATTTTATGATATACACGATACAAGTTTTTATGAATCGGATTTAGAGATTTCTAAAACCATTTAATATCTAGCCTATGATATTATATGCCATGTTGTAAAATTTCACACAGTGTAGTTGTGTAAATTTTATGTAGCTATAATATAGGAATCGGACCTAAAAGATCTTTGTTATTAGACTTTGTATTACTTGAGCAGGAAGTTATTCTCTTCCTTTAATTATTACTAGCCTCTTGCCACACGCATATGCGTATGGCAATTGGCCTTTTTATATTTTTTTTATTTAAATAATTAATTTACATATTTTAAAAAAATTATTAAAAAAAAAGAAATGAATTAATGACTTGAAACCACCTACTAACGTGGGAGGTTTTGTTTTTTTTTCTCTCTATAATTTGAAATATTAAATTCATTCAAAATAAAATTATGGTTAAATACTTTAGCTTCTCTTGGTTCAATTGTAATTTATGAAATTCTTAAAGGGAAATTTATGGTATTTCAAATGTTTTACCATTTTAGGGTGTTCACTTTATATATATAGATAAATAAAAGCACCAAGCATGAAATCAACATGTTTTGTTGTTGAAAAAAAAAGATATTATCTACACTAAAGGAGAGGAGATGGGCTTAGCCTCACAATGAGTTACCAATAATGTGGTTCAAATTTGCTTTTGGTGAGATTCGAACCTAAGCCCTCTCACTTACAAGTGAAGAGAAATAGCACTAAACCGTAATACTAAGTAGCAGATCAATAGTTTTAATATATTTAAATTTAGATCAACTAAGAGACATAAATCCAAACAAATCTTTAATATGCTACCATCCACTTAAATTTAACTTATTGTTTTAAACGTTACACAAACGTCTTGACCACAAATCGTGACCCGCCTCCAGGTTCTCTTTCTCACTTCTCTGCCCTAAGTTTTCTAATTCTTCCTGTTTTTCCTACACTAGTTGTTCTACCCTTCCTTGTTTCCCGTCTTCTATATCATCGTTGTCATAAGCTGATTAATCCGATATATAGGAGTATGTAGAAGGATGGGGATGGAGCCAAATGTGTATACTTATAACATTCTGTTGAAGGCAATGTGTAAGAACGATAGGGTGGATGGTGCTCGCAAATGTCTTGTTGAAATGTCAAAGAAGGGCTGTTTGCCGGATGCTGTGAGCTATACGACTGTAGTGTCTGGCATTGTGTAGACGGGGGAAGGTGGAGGAAGCTAGGGAGCTTGCTTGAGGATTGATCTCATTGTCCTTGTTTATAATGAATTGGTGAATGGGGTGTGCAAAGAGTGTAAGATTATAAGGAGGCTTCGGAGTTGTTGGTTGAAATGGTGTGGATAAGGGAATAAGTGGTAATGTTATCACATACTCGAAAATTAATAATACGATCAATGATACGAGGAACGTTGAGTCTGCTCTTGCGGTTTTGGCTCAAATGTTCGTGAGAGGATGCAGCCCTAATGTTCACACCTATGCTTTCTTGATAAAGGGTTGCTTTGTGGAAGGGAGAGTGCACGAACCTCTTGACTTGTGGAAGCGGATGATTTGCGAGGGATTTAGGCCGAATATTGTTGTATATACTGTTGTGCTAGGATATCACCAAACCCGTTGGAACTAACTCAAGCTAACCCGCAGGAAATATATCAAATGGAATGCAAGAACAAAATATAAAAGACATCAAGATTTTAACCAGGTTCCTCAACAGTCCGTGTAACTAGAGTACGTCCTCGGAGTAGTAGGAGCTCACCCAATAATCCACTATCAATCAAATGGGAGTTTACAAAGTGTTGGCAAGCTCACAACCCAAAACCCCAATACAACCAATAGCTCACACACACCAAAGAAACAAATAGAGAGAAATATAATGAATAATTTCTTCTCTATACGAAGCTCAAAGCTAATACACAAATACAACTTTGATTGAGTGAGTACTAACAAAGAAAGAAAATCACCTTCCTTTCTTCTCTTCAAATGGGGGTTGTGGCACCTCTTTTCTGCTGTGTGTTTTCCCTCTGTATTTCTGCTCATTGTTTTTCTACTCACTTAAACAGAAAGGCAGCAGCTGCCTTAATTCATAACCTAGCCATTCCCGTGGCTTTTCACATGGGCCAAAGAAAAAAAAAGGACTTTAGACAAGGTGCCTTTTTTTCTCCCAAAACAAGGAAGGGACACAATAATGTTGTCCACCTTTTCTTTTCTTTTATTTAATCAAAAGTTGGCCACTTGGCCACTAATTCAACATATACTACTCGAATACATGATCTCTGCACTAACAGAAAAATGGGGATGCTGTATCTGTTTGCTATGAGATGGAGATGAATGGCTCCTTTAGACCACATATAGCTCTCTTATTGATGGCTTTGCAAATGCAGGTACCCTTGTTGGCTGCCCTTCAACGTACAAGATGATGAACTGTGGTTGCTGCCCTAATGAGCTTCTGATTAACCCCCAAATCTCTAATCAGCCCATGTATCCAAATGGCCTCCTTTATAGCTTCAGCAACTGCCATATATTCAGCCTCTGTAGTAGACAAGGCAATAGACGACTGCAAAATGGACCTCCAACAAACTGGCCCTTGAGCCATAGTAAACACATAGCCTGTAGTAGACTTCCTTCCATCCAGATCACCTGTATAATCTGAATCAACATAACCAACTGCAAAATGACTAATGCCAGAGTCATCTCTCTCAAAGCATAAACCAACGTCTCTAGTACCATGGAGATACCTCAATATCCACTTAGCTGCTTGCCAATGCTCTTGACCTGGATTATGCATATATTGACTCACCATGTCAACTGCATGAGCAATAGCCGGTCTAGAGCATACCATTGCATACATCAAACTACCAACCAAATTTGCATATGGTATATTTTTCATTTGCAGCTTCTCTTTATCAGTTTTAGGACATTGTAGAGAACTCAATTTAAAATGAGGAGTCAAAGGAGTACTAACCGGTTTGGTTGAATCATGAACTCCAAACTTTCGAATCAACTTCTCAAGGTATTGTCTTTGATTTAAACTGACCAAACCCTTCTCTCTATCTCTAGTGATCTCCATGCCAAGGATCTTCTTTGCTTCACCAAGATCCTTCATCTCAAACTCATTCTTCATTTGCTTCTTCAATTTCTCAATCTCTTCGACATTCTTTGAGGCAATCAACATCATCAACATATATCAACAAATAAATGAAAGACCCATCTTGCAAATTCTTGAAGTACACACAATGATCATATTAACTTCTAGAATAATGTTGGCCTCTCATAAATTTATCAAACCTCAAATACCATTGCCTTGGAGATTGCTTCAAGCCATAAAATGATTTCTTCAATTTGCAAAACAAATTCTCCTTCCCTTTCACTGTATACCCATTCGGTTGACACATATAGATCTCTTCATTCAAATCACCATGTAGGAAAGTCGTCTTCACATCAAATTGCACAAGCTCAAGATCATATTGTGCAACAAGAGCTAACATAATGCGAATTGAGGAGTGCTTCACAACCGGAGAAAAGATTTCATTGTAGTCAATGCCCTCATTTTGTGCATACCCTTTAGCAACTAATCTTGCTTTGAATCTCACATTGCTTTTCTCATCAGTATCTTCCTTCTTGGCATACACCCATTTGCAACCGATAGCTTTCTTGCCCTTAGGCAATTTAGCTAACTCCCAAGTCTTATTCTTCAAGAGAGAATTCATCTCATCACCCATGGCATTGCACCACCTCTCATTTTCTTCACTCTCAATTGCTTCCTCAAAATTGGATGGAATATCATCAATGATAATAGGTAGAGTAAAAGCAACATAGTCACTATACCGAGTTGGCTTGGTAATTTGTCTCTTTCCTCTGTTCTTGACAATATACTCTTGAGGTGAAACTTGCTCTTTAACTTGAATAGAATCTTCAAGTTCAACTTCTTCAACATCCTCATGGTCTCCAACTTCTTCACTTGTAGTGGCTTCGACATCAGCAGAAATAGGATTTGAAGTACCAGAGGTAACTTTCTCAAGCTCCACCTGTTGGACATCTTTCACATTCTTCTCAGAGTCTTTGAACATACTTTCTTCATCAAATGTCACATCTCTACTGATTACAAGTTTCTTCAACTTTGGGCATCATAATCTATAACCTTTGACACCACTACTAAAACCAAGAAAGATAGCCTTTTTGACTCTAAGATCAAGTTTATTTTCAGTCACATGAAAATAAGCAGGTGAACCAAAAATACGGATATAGTCATAATCAGAAGAAGGTTTTCCAGTCTATACCTCCATTGGTGTCTTACCCTGAACATCAACTGAGGGTAACCGGTTGATGATGTGACATGCATAATTATCTGCCTCTGGCCAAAATGACTTGTTTAAACCCGACTGAGACAACATACATCTAACCTTCTTAAGCAAGGTTCGATTCAATCTTTCTGTAACTCCATTTTGTTGTGGAGTTCCCCAGACACTAAAATGTCTCACAATCCATTCCTCTTTGTAAACTTTAAAGAAAAGGTTGGATGTGTATTCTCCACCATTATCCGATCTCAAAATCTTAATCTTTCTCCCAGTCTGGTTCTCAACCATTTTCTTCAAACTCAAGAAAATGCTCAACACCTGACTCTTGTGCTTCATAGTGTAGACCCAAGACCTTCTAGAATAATCATCTACAAAGGTCACAAACCAATGTCTATCACTCAAAGAGGGAGTCTTTGTAGGACCCCAAATATCCGAATGCACATAATCAAGAATGCCTTTCGTCTGATGTAATGCAGTACCAAACTTCACTCTAGTTTGCTTTCCCAAGACACAATGCTTGCAGAAATCAAGCTTACAAGTCGTGGCACCTTTTAGAAGACATTGTTTCACAAGCCCTTGTAGAGCTTTCTCACCGGCATGGCCTAATCTCATATGCCACAGTCTAGTAGTATCTGAATCAGATGTTCCCATATTTTCTGAGACTACATACGCTTCACCTGTCACAGTGCTTCCTTGCAATAGATACAAATGACCACATCGAGGAGCTTTCATCACAACAAGTGCACTATAAGTAACTTTCAATGTCCACTCATCTAAATGAAATCTGAAGCCCTTGGCTTCTAAAGTGCCCAAAGAAATAAGATTTTTCTTCAAATTCGGTACATACCGAACACTTGTCAACTCTTTAACCATGCCATCATGCAACTTCAAACAAACTGTACCAATCCCTTTTGTTGTACAAGGATTGTCATCTCCCATGAACATAACACCACCATCAAACTCTTTCAAGATTGAAAACCAATCCTTGTGAGGAGTCATATAATGAGTACAACCCGTATCCAACACCCACTTAGTAGCACAATCAAATGATGAGGAAGTGGTTAAAGTAAAATCAGAAAAATCTGTTTTAACCTTAGCAACATTAGCTTCAGAACTTTCTTTGCCTTTGGTCTTCAACCTAGGACAATCTTTTTTCCAATGGCCTTATTATGACAAAAGGCACATTCATCCCTTTCCAAGGTTTTTCTACCTTTAGAGTTTCCTTTAGGTCGAGAGTGTGATCTTTTCCTACTAGAAGAGGATCTCCTCTCCGATGATCTACCTCTAACAAATAAAGCTTCAGAGGTACTATCATGATTTTTATCTCTCTGCCTCATTTTATAATTCATCAAGGCATTTGACACATCTTCAAATTTCACAGTTTCCTTACCATGCATAATAGTGGTAACAAAATGCTCATAAGAGTCCGGCAAGGAATTCAACAATATTAAGGCCTTATCTTCATCCTTAATATCCTCATCTAAATTTAATAAGTCGGCAATCAACTTATTAAAAGCATCAAGGTGTCTAATCATTTTTGTACCTTCTTTGTATTGGAAGCGGTAGAGCTTTTTCTTCAAGTGTAGCCGGTTCTCTGCACTCTTCGTCAAATACTTGTTTTCCAATTTTTTCCACAACACACTTGCTAATGTCTCTCGCATCACAAAATACTTCTGAGTTTTTGCAAGGCACAACCTAATTGAAGAGCAAGCCCACAAATTTAATTTCTCCCATTCCGGCTTCGACATAGCTTCCGGCTTCTCTCCCAAAGCAGGAAGTAGATCTTGTTAAGCCAACGCATCTTTGATCTCACATTGCCACATCCCGAAGTTGTTTGTGCCATCAAAATTTTCCACTTTGAACTTTGCATTTTGCACCGTAGTTCTTGCAAACCCGGAGCTACTTCCAAAAGGATTCTTATCTTGCCCGTCTGACATCTTTGGCAACTAGACAGTACCCAAGAGCAACCAGTGCTCTGATACCAATTGTTGTGCTAGGATAACACCAAACCCGTTGGAACCAACTCAAGCTAACCCACATGAAATATATCAAATAGAATGCAAGAACAAAATATAAAAGACACAAAGATTTTAACGAGGTTCCTCAACAGTCAGTGTAACTGGAGTACGTCCTCGGAGCAGTAGGAGCTTACCCAATAATCCACTATCAACCAAATGGGAGTTTACAAAGTGTTAGCAAGCTCACAACCCAAAACCCAATACAACTAATAGCTCTCACACACCAAAAAAACAAATAGAGAGAAATATAATGAATAATTTCTTCTCTATACGAAGCTCAAAGCTAATACACAAATACAACTTTGATTGAGTGAGTACTAACAAAGAAAGAAAATCACCTTCATTTATTCTCTTCAAATGGGGGCTGCGGCACCTCTTTTCTGCTATGTGTTTTCCCTCTATATTTCTGCTTACTGTTTTTCTGCTCACTTAAAAAAAAAGGCAGCAGCTGCCCAAATTCATAACCTAGCCATTCCCGTGGCTTTTCACATGGGCCAAAGAAAAAAAAGGACTTTAGACAATGTGCCTTTTTTTCTCCCCAAAACAAGGAAGGGACACAATGATGTTGTCCACCTTTTCTTTTCTTTTATTTAATCAAAAGTTGGCCACTTGGCCACTAATTCAACATATACTACTCAGATACATGATCTCTGCACTAACGGAAAAATGGGGATGTTGTATCTGTTTGCTATGAGATGGAGAGGAATGGCTCTCCTAGACCACATATAGCTATCTTATTGATGGCTTTGCAAAAGCAGGTACCCTTGTTGGCTGCCCTTCAACTGTACAACATGATGAACCGTGGTTGTCGCCCTAATGAGTGTTTGGACGGTCTATTCAAGGTGAACAGATTTGAAGAAGCTTATGGAATTGTTAGGGAGATCGAGGTTATAAGGATGGGACTGAATTTGGAAACTTACAATACCACTTTGAATGGTTTTTCTTTAGGCTGGAATGCCAAGGAGGCTATGTAGCTTCTCGGAAAGATGCTGGTAAGGGGAAGGAAGCCTGATACCATCACATATAATACGATTAAATATGCCAATTGCAAGCAAGGTTCGATTAGCACTGCTAGAGTTTCGACATTGTTGGTGCAGAAAAAGAGTGGTAACCAGATGTAGTAGATTATACCTGTATTGTGTGGGGGATTTGTAATAGGGTAGGTTTAAATGAGGCCATGATTTATCCTCATAAGATGAAAAGTGAAGGGATCTGACCCAACATCGGCACAGGGAATGCGTTAGTGCGGTGTTTCTTTAGCAGTTTAGGTCAGTTGGGGCTAATCTGCATATTGGACGATATAGTTCGCAAAGCCTATGAAATGTGAATTCCATGCTCTTATAGAAAATAATCTAATTTTATGATATGATTTGCCAAACTATTGTTAAAATGTGACAAATACACCGGGCTAGCTTACATAGGTGCTTACAAAATAAAGCTCTCTTACCTGTGAATATCGAGAGAAGCTCATACACTTATTCCTTGCTTTCAGAAGCCAAACACGTTGTTAATGAACTTGTACCCCTTGGAGGCCCTGGGAGATTAGTAGCTCTGGATGAATATACATGGCGTCTCGCTCTCCCGGACATCTGATTGGTCGGGGGAGGGAAGTGAGCCTTAGCCTCGTCCGGCCCGGGGAATTTGGAAATATAACCATTTTGAAAACCATCTAATGAAATACAACCCATCTTTTCTATTTTTTTTTATAAAACTAGCCAAAATTGAAGTTAAAAAGACTTAATTACCTGTATGTCAAAACTCTATCTTCTCCTACCTCTAGAGCTCTAGTGTTTGTTTCTTTAACTCTTTATATCTATTCCAATTGTTGAAACACTACCACCACACTACTCTTTACTCAGAGGCAATTGAACCAAGTGATTATTACATCAAACGCATAATTGCTGGTTTTTGTGTTGATCTTAAATTTGTTGTTAGATTTCTTGGGTAGCAGCGGAACATCAGAGTACATCACTCTCAAACACCCACTTTTTGGAACTGACCTTCTATGCTGGGTTTCTCGAATGTCTCTCTTATTTTGTTTTTAATGTTTTTTTTTTCAAAACAAATCTGATTCACTACTACAAAAGGGCCTTATAGTGTCAGTGGGTAATGTCGGTTTAATATAATATAGTGGCGGACAAGACATTTGCGATACTTATTGAACATGACGTCGGATTTACTGTCGCTTGTAAGCGTCATAAACTGTCTATGTCACTTTTAACCGACGTAAACATTTAATGTCACTTTTAACCGACATACATTTTAACAATTTTTAAATAATGGTGTCGCTTTAAAAAAATAGTGTCGTTTTTAAGCAACATAAAGTATTAGTGTTGCTTCTAGCCGACACTAATTATTGTTTTTAAATATTTTAAAGCCTGCGTCGGTTCTGAGCGACACAGATTTTAGTTTTATTTTAATATTTTGAAACCCGGTGTCGGTTGTAAGCGACAGATCGATGGTACTCTCCCCCGTGTTTTCTTCTTCATCTCTTGCATCTTTCTTAAGGATGAGTTTATGAGGTGGCACGCAACTAGGCCTGGCAAACGAGTCGTGTCTGTTGTTTTTGTGTAACACCCGTTAAGAAAAATATTTTTTTTCTTAAATTTGCACATACCACACATTGCCACATAAATATTACTTCAAAACATTAAAATAAATTTGTCGTTTAAGTACTATATCTACACTTGAAAATAAGAGCCTAATAAACAAACATTCATACACTACTAGTCTATTACAAAATGTTAAATGTGCAAGGATATGCAAAATGAAAGAGTTTTTGTTTTCAAGGTTGTGAAGCCTTTCTCAAAAGTTTAAACCTTGCCAATGGAACTCAAAGCTTGCATGTTATTCCTTTTACAAAATCCTCAATTTTCATCAATCATCATGACATAAGATTTTGTGATATCCACTTCTGTAAATATTTTAAATTGACGATCAAATTAGTTCATTGTATTCATATAGGATCAAGGAGTGTAGTTGTAAAAAAATCATCAAAATCAGAGTTAAATTAACCATTAAATCGTGCATTTTCATTTATAATCATCGAAAAGTTTTGTCTTGTTACTTGATCTTTAAATGTTTATTTTTTGCGATTTTTGGCACATGCGATCTCGAAGTATATATAAACATGTTTGACGGTTGGATTGTTGAAACTAGTATAGTAGAATGCGTATCCCATCAAAACAATAGATTCACTAGCACCTAAGAGTTTATTCATACTTTCATTAAGTATAACATAAGATTTTGTGGTATCCACTAGTGTAAATATTTTAAATTGAAGATCAAGCTTATTCATTGTATTCATATAGGGCCCAAGAGTGTAGCTGTAAAAAATCATCAAAATCAGAGTTAAAATCATCGTTAAATCGTGATTTTTTATTGATAACCGTCGAAAAGTTTTGTCCCGTTACTTGATCTCTGAATGTTTGTTTTTTGCGATTTTTGGCATATGCGATCTCGAAGCATATATAAACAAGTATGATGGTTGGATCGATGAAATTAGTTTCGTAGAATGTGTATCCCATTAAAACGATAAATTCACTAACACTTAGAGTTTATTTATACTTTCATTAAGTATAACATAAGATTTTGTGGTATCCACTAGTGTAAATATTTTAAATTGAAGATTAAATTCATTCATTGTATTGATATAGGGTCAAGGAGTGTAGCTGTAAAAAATCATCAAAATTAGAGTTAAAATAACCGTTAAATTGTGATTTTTTGTTGATAACCGTCGAAAAGTTTTGTACTGTTACCTGATCTCTGAATCTTTGTTTTTTGTTATTTTTGGCGTATGTGATCTTGAAACATATACAAACAAGTTTGACAGTTTGATTGTTGAAATTAGTTTCGTAGGATGTGTATCCCATCAAAACGATAGATTCATTAACACTTAGAGTTTATTTATACTTGCATTAAGTATAACATAAGATTTTGTGGTATCCACTAGTGTAAATATTTTAAATTGAAGATCAAATTCATTCATTGTATTCATATAGGGTCAAGGAGTGTAGCTGTAAAAAATCATCAAAATTGGAGTTAAAATAACCGTTAAACTGTGATTTTTCGTTTATAACCTTCGAAAAGTTTTGTCCCGTTACTTGATCTCTGAATGTTATTTTTTCCGATTTTTGGCTTATGCGATCTTGATGCATATACAAACAAGTTTGACAGTTGGATCGTTGAAATTAGTTTTGTAGGATGCGTATCCCATCAAAATAATAGATTCACTAGCACTTAGAGTTTATTTATACTTTCATTAAGTATAACATAAGATTTTGTGGCATCCACTAGTGTAAATATTTTAAATTGAAGATCAAATTCATTCATTGTATTTATATAGGATCAAGGAGTGTAGTTATAAAAAAATAATCAAAATCAGAGTAAAAATATATTAATTATTTTATGTATTTTAAGTATTAATTAGACTATGTTTCAATTAGAATGTGATGATATTTTATAATAAAATTATATTTCTGTTTTTTATTACGTATTTTATTTATTAAAATCTTAAATTGTTATATGAGATAACAAAAAATAAAAAAAGAGCTGGTTATTTGTTTTCTTTGGGATAAACATTTTTTGTTTTTAAAACTAGTATGTTGTCGCTTTTAGCCAACAACATTGGTATGATAATTTGAAATATTAGGCGAGAAATTTCCCGCTTGTTCTGCACGAGGAAATGGATGGAAAGACTTAGTGTCAGTTTTAACAGACGCTATCATCTTTTAATTCGACGCGAGTTTCATTAAACCAACGCTACGTAAATTTCAAAAGTGTGTCAAAAGTTCGTGTCGGTTTGAATCGATGCTATCATCTTTTAATTCGACACGAGTTTCATTAAACTGACGCTACGTGAATTTCAAAAAGTACGTCAGAAGTTGGTGTCGGTTTTAACAGACGCTCTAGTCTTTTAATTCGACGCGAGTTTCATTAAACCGACGCTACGTGAATTTCAAAAAGTGTGACCGACACCAACATTAATTTAAACTGACATTGTGATTTCCAATAAAAAGTGTCAGAAAGTTCACTGGTTCATTTTAAGAGGCTTCACCTCAACCCCATAAGCTAACCTCCATCATTTATCTCTCCCTTCTTCCAATCACACCTTAAAATTGTAGCTCATCTCTGCACATTTTCTCAAACACAAACCTCCATTTCTGCAAGCCAAACCTTAATCTTCCATCATCAACCCATAAGACCTCGAAGCCATGGATTTACTGCATCACCAGAAGGGTAGTAGCACCGATCTTGGTGCCGACACACTAATAGGTAAACTTCTCACCTTCCCTTGACGATTCATGCACTCAGGTTTGCCGATTGAAATATATCATACAAGAAAAAAAATCTTCAACTCCTCATGCTTGTGTTGTTTCTTTTGCAGGGACCTGAGATTTGTAAAAAATAAAAAATAAAAAAAATAAAAAAACATGATGCAACCACTGGTATAGCCCCAAACCACATCTTAAGGAAAAACCACCACAAAGTTGTCTCCATTCTAGATCCGTCATTTAAAGGTATAATCTCCAATGAGCTCCTCTTTTATGTTCTTGTTTAGTAAGATCAGTAGTTCGAAAATCCATATAAAAATTTATGCATGTTCATTTTGGATCTGCAGAGTAAGGACACTAGAAAGCATGGAGCTACAAAATCTGTGGTCTTTGACAAAGGCAAGCATGGAAAAGCATCATGGCATCTGCTAGTATTAAATGCAAGCATAGAACTCTGATTAGTATTATATGTAATTGTTAGTTTTTTTATCTTCATCTTGTAATCGGTTCTCTAATAACTCCTATATATGTTTTATTTGTACTTCCTTATTTATATGAAATAGAATACATTTAACAAGAAATTCTACACCCAAAGACCCCATTTGTATGTTATGTTATATAACGTTTGTTTTTTTTCTTTTTTCGGAGAAGGTTATATAATGTTTTTTCGTTACAATTAATTGAAAACAAATGCAGAGACATATTTTCACATTTTTTTAATTATTATTAACAAAGGTGGTGTCGGTTAAGACCATTACTAGTTTGTATGTTTTATTTATTTAATTGTTATCTAACGTCGGTTAAGGGATATTTTATTTGTTTAATTTTATCATGATGTCGGTTAAAACCGACAGTAGGTTGGATATTTTATAGTTAAATTGCTAGTACACATCGCTTTAAACCGACCTAATGTTGAAGTATACGTCGCTTTAATCCGACGTCAACATCAGTGTCGCTTTTAACCGACGCTGAGTAGTGCGGATTAAGAGAACAAGCCCACACTGAAGCCCTTTCGTGACGCTAGCATTGGTGTCACTATTCCAATCCGACATTACATTGTTTTATGTCGGATTTGTGACAAATTTCCGACAGAAATTGGACTTCTTGTCAGTTTTTAGTTTGACGGTGATAGCTTATATTGTAGTAGTGATTACATCTAAAGCTTATTTGGTGTTTTTCTAAGAAAAAAATAAACGGATGTATTGTTGTGATTTTATTTAATTGTATGAATTGCCGGTTAATTAATTTGTTCCTTTTATGGACCAAGAATGTAAAAGGTATGGATCTGGCAATTTTTTTTTACGAATTGAAGAATACAAAAGGCATGGTTTTAGCAAGTTGTATTGGAAGACGCAAGATCTAGAATCTCATCTCAGGGGAGGAAAAGATAAGGAAAGGTATTCATGCATTAGTGTTTAATATTGATCAAATAGTACATGAGTTGTGTGAGTATGCTGGGAAGAGAAACACAGATGGAATTTGGGGATGCAAGGATTGTGGAAAAACTCAAGCTAGCACTGCTAGTTCTTAAACCGTTAAAGAGCAAAAGAGGTGGATTTTAGTAATTAAGGGTATATTCCTACTTTCATTCAACTTTTGGTTATAATTATCAACAATTTAAAAGGGTGGTTATAATTCTATACAGGGACCAAATTTTGGTTATTTCCAAATTTCCCGTCCGGCCCTGCTTCTACTTACGATCAAAAGCCTTTCCACAAGGGAGAAGCCAGTGGCAAATCTAGGTACAGATGAAAATCTATATGAGCTAACAGCACTCAAAATTGTATTTCCTGCAGCTTCTCCAGATCGATAGCTGGTATCGGAGGATGGGGTGGGAGAGGTAGCGGTCTGGAGGAAGCCTAGAATCCAATGCAACATGCTGTCCAGAAATTTTGCAACAGGACACTCATCTTTAACTCTTTTTCTTATGGCATACTGGCTTTGCACTGTCGTAGTAATGTGCAAGAATTTTTATGTATGTGACCCACATAGTTTCATGTTTTTTTTTTGGGAACTTTAACAAAAAGCTTTCGGTATTATTCATTTTAACGAAAAATCATATTTTTACACTAAAAAGTCAATTTTGATACTATTCACTTTACCTTTGATTTTGTCCTTATTGTTAAAACTCAAAGTTTTCAAGCATTTTTCATTGGTTTTCCTTTTTTTTTTTGGAGGTAAAAAATGTAATCCGTGTGATTTGCTCACTTATGTGTCATGTTCATGAATTCCGAATACAAAATTTTGTCAACAGATGCAAACTGCAACGTATTGTCAACAGATGCAAACTACAACGTATTATTAGAGTTTTTCTTACTGCATTTTTCTTGCTCTGTTAATATAATATTGTGTGAACAAACTCGAAGGATTTATGCGAACAAAATGAAGCGTGAAACGATTCCTTACATCAAATTAATTAAGGACATGATTTATTCTGTCTAGAAAAGGAAAAAACAAAGAAAAAAAAAACATTCTGAAGAAGGTAAACTAGATGGCAACCAAACTAGTCCTATTTGTTCATGTCCTATTCCTTGAGAAATTTTTAATTGTGATGGGAACACGGGTGTACATCACGTGTTTTTATGTAAGTAGTGGGAAATTTTATTTTTTAAGTTATTAATTTTTTAACACACATATCGCACAATTTATATAATAACACGTGGTGTGCCGGTTGCATTAAAAAATCTCTCCTATTCATTTTTCAAATAAGATTTAGCAATCCGGCCGTCAGCTCCTTTAGGGTAGAAACCGCCCGGTACATGTTCATTACCGCTACCATATACGATCCTTAGTATCTCCTCTGGAGTCCTGCCATATGCAAGTGAGTACTCGTCTCCAACGAGAATGTTGCCGCTAACTTTTCCCTCAGCACCCAAGTGTTTGGGAACCACAAGGCCTTCATCTTTCAAACCTTTGTGTCCTAGCTTATTCCTTAGTTCCGAAATGCGATTTGTGAACTCAGCCACTGTAATGCCATATGGTTCCACTTTCAACTCTGCGCGCTGGTATAGCAATGCTCGAATCACTGCATCTTGGCCTGATTCCACACCCAAAAGACCTGCAACTAGCTGAACATGATCCACATAATCAATGATGTTAGAGCTGTTAAACTCACAGACCCTAATTGACGGATTTTTAGTTTAGTTGAAATTATGGTGAAAGTTCATGGATCATTTCCAAATTTTACTCTTCAAAATAATTGTGTTTGAAGCATAGACCAATATAAACATAAACGGTTTGATTTTAGTTACAGGTTAATGTTTTCTTGTCAGTCTAGTATACCAAACAAATACAGTAGAACCTTGTTTATTCTTGTCATAAAATGCGATCAAGATTCACTGTCTGCAAAACATAAAAAAAATCTAATAGAATACTTTAAAATACTTACCCTTTTGGAAGTAGCACCTTGGAGCTTAGGGCTTGCACCAACATAGCCAGTGAGACCAACATAAGGATGTAAGATTTTATAGGGTGAGTGTAATCAAACCTTAGTGTATTTATATATATGCCGACATCAAGATAAGAGATTATATGGCCATATAGGTAAATGGAGGGAAAACCATTAAGTTATAATGTTTGAATTAGAGTTGGTTAACAACTCTAAGTAACTGGCAATAACCGAAACCCTAATGGGGGGTAGCAGTTATTGTTTTTTCATGTAAATAAAAGAGAGGTTCTTGGTCTCTTTTCTCAGTGTGATTCCAAAAAGAAAACCAGTCCCATTGAAGGTTGTATTGTATCAAACACCAGAGAAGAGAAGGCTAAACCTAATATCCATGCATGATGTCTTCGACAGCAAGTATGTTTTCTTTATTCGATTTAAGGTTTACTGGGGTTATATATTACTTTATGTTGGTTGTAGTTCAATGGCTTAACTGATTATGTCTTGGCTGTGAAGTATAAGATAAGTTAACGAAGGAATGATATAGGATGCAAGGAGATAGTTGATTGAATTGGCATAAGGGTCAAATGGTGGATTTAAGGGACTCCCAAATGCAGAATCAAACACATGAGCAAATGATGCTGCACTTATATTCAACAATGGCCTTGGGAAACCCTTCACTGTTTTCTTAATAGCTCTACACAAAAAGTAGAAGAAAAAATATAATTTTGTAAGCTTTCTAACGATGTACCATTTGTAAATCAGACATGAATTCCGCACATATATTTTATGATTGAATTTATTCAATCTAAATACCAGAAACAGTCCGTGCATAAATAAAAAAGTTAGACGAAAATCATAAATTAGAAAGGAAAAAAAAGATTAAACCTTTGTTGGAGAACAATTAAGAAATAAACAAAAATAATAGAAATTTTAATATTTTATTAACCAAAATATACTTGCTATGCAAAACGAAAATTACACAATAATACAAAAATTAATATAAGAATATTAATGCAACTAACTTGATTATAGAAGGTAGAGGCTAACGTAAAACCTATGTCCTTCGAACAGTATTTTCGTCCCACTCCTGTGCTTGTGGTTTGACAACGTCTGCTCGACCAAGATTCAACTACCTAATTCTACAACCCGCACTGGATTATAGAATTCTAACGAATTTGCTTTGTGTGTTTACTCTCTGGAAATTTCGTATAGAAGCAAGGAGGAAGAAAAGATATCTGGAATGGAACTGAGGACTCCAATTATATAGGCTCTTTCATACCTCTTCAAATATCTTTTGGATGTATCTGAAGCTATACAACTCTTTCCAAAGAGTTGTGTTTATTAATCAAAACATTTTTAATTAAAAACTTAATTCGAAAATTAAAACCATTGTCTTGATTAATTAATATTAATATTATGGTATAATCCTTAAGCCCAATCCACACAAAATGGTGGCCCAAGCTTCAATTCCCATTCCAAGTGGTCCAACACATAACTAATATTGTAGAGGACAAAACATATATAAAGGTCATTGGGAATCTTGTTTTCTCCAATATGGGACAAGAGTCTCAAAACTCTAACAATACCCCACATTTTGAGACGAGTATTTGGTCCTAGAGAAATGGAGACACGAGTGTAAACAATAGATGTGACATACATCAGGAGAGGTGTCTTTTGGACTTGAATCTACCTTGGTGTATACTTATCGGATTTACTAGATGACGCAGTGAATATAAAATCTTGAACTGTTCATCTTCGCAGTAAACCATGACAATAAGCAAAACATATGCCACACCAACACATCTCAAATTCATACGTTTGTGTTCATTTTGGTCCTGAACAAATCCTGGATTCATGAGAGTTTTAGAGAATATAGCCATGTAATTCTCATAAATGCGACCCCACATTTATTCTCATATAGGTCATATTGATTATGAATAGGCTGCTACTATTCCACTTGATTTACAAGTACCAATATCATTAAACTAATGTATCCTACACCATCAGCAGTCACCACACTTCTTCCATCATAGGAATGGGTATGTAAGTGTGTTTCTTCTTGAATCTAGCCAAACCAGTTTGCCTATTGAACCTAGACCATGAGATCTCCAATCAACAAGGTTAAGTTTCTGTTTAGCAGTTTCATTTTACTCTATTGGCTTTAAACCCATTCCCCTCGATGTATGCTTAACTTGCTCTCTAGACAAGACTTTAGTAAGCGGATCTGCAATATTATCTTTTGACTTGACATAGTCAATAGAAATTACCCCACTAGAGAGCCATTGCTTTATTGTATTATGCCTTCGTCTAATTTGTCTAGACTTCCCATTGTATACACTATTTTTAGCTCGATATTGTGCAGCTAAACTATCACAGTGTATACATATTGCTGTTGCAGGTTTAGGCCATATGGGAACATCTTCCAAAAAATCTCTTAGCCACTCAGCTTCTCCTCTAGCCATATCGAGAGCTATAAATTCTGATTCCATAGTTGATCGGGCTATGCATGTTTGTTTGGAAGATTTCCAAGATATTGCTGCTCCTCCCAAAGTAAATACATATCCACTTGTGGATTTCGTATCAGTACTATCTGATATCCAATTCGCATCTATAAATCCTTCGAGCACGGGAGGATACCTCGTATAATGCAATCCATAATTCATTGTATGCTTTAAGTATCTCAAAACTCAAATTAAAGCTTCCCAATGATCATGCCCAGGATTGCATGTATATCTACTCAGTCTACTCACGGAGTATGCTATGTCAGGCCTTGTACAGTTTATAATGTACATAAGGCTTCCAATAACTTATGAGTATTCACGTTGAGATATAGCATCACCTTTATTTTTCTTAAGTTTGCTATTGGCATCAAAAGGAGTAATTGCATCTTTACTTTCCAAATGACCATATTTCCTAAGTGTAGCTTCTATATAATGGGACTGAGTAAGAATATAACCTTCTTGGTTTCTTTTTATTTTTACACCAAGAATCACATCAGCTAGTCCAAGATCTTTCATATCGAAATTTGATTTCAATATCTTCTTGGTCCAATTTATTTTCTCTTTGTTAGTTCCCATTATAAGCATATCATCTACATATCGAAATTCCAATTTAATATCTTCTTGATTAATTAATATTAATATTATTAATATTATTAATATTATGGTATAATCATCAAGCCCAATCCACACAAAAAATGGTGGCCCAAGCCTCAATTCCCATTCCAAGTGGTCCAATACATAACTAATATTGTAGAGGACAAAACATATATAAAGGTCATTGAGAATCTTGTTTTCTTCAATGTGGTGGGACAAGAGTCTCAAAACTCTAACAAAAGTGTCCAACTTCTTGCCATCCAAATTGCTCGATGACATCCCTAGTAAAGTGGTCCAAATGTGCCTTTTTAGCACCAATGGGAGAGGGACCTCCTTGGGCTAAGCTCGGATAAACTTTATCCAAGCCATACCCCAAAGAGCCATACAAAAAGAACTCAGCTTCCAAATACTCTAAATTCAAAGGAAACTCCAAAAGATCGACGTCCGATTTCTGGACGGAGGAGTTTCCGCCATGGTGATGGTGGTGCAAAATTGATTCGGAAGAGCAAGATAGCGGGAGGAGGATGAGGAAGACAATGGCGGTGATGGTGGCATAAGCAAATGTGGCCATGGTTACAGACTTCCAGTTTTGAGAGTAATGTCTGAGTCGTGGTGGACTCGTTCATATATATAGCATGGCTGATGAGCTCACAAATATCCCTCATGGGTTTAGTGACACGTGGCAGAAGGATAGTCGGTCAAAGTTTGAATAGCCAGCTGAGTCTTTTGATCTCAATCCCTTACAATTATTTATTATTTTTTTCAGGATTTTAATTTGGATTACCGAGGCAGTTACTTAGGATCCTGAATAACGTTTGTCTTTGATGCATGGTTCGTGTAGGTAGCCGATGACGGGGGATGATTCATGATCTTTAAGTGTCAACAACCACACGTTTGCACGTTGAAAGTTTTAGGTAGGGGCCCGATGAATTCAATGAAAGATAAAGACAGATGCTTAACAACAATCCAAGTAGGGGATTGCCGATGAATCATGCCGTATGAGAATTGATTTAGATTGTGGTGGCGCGTGAAAGAACTGGCGTGAAAAAGAAAGACCAGAGCTAAAAGGAAATCCAAACAAAAATATATCTCAATATTCCAAAAACTTATTTTATCTGCCATGAAAATATGAGTTTCCTTCCTCATTTAATTACAATTAGCCTTTATACACGCACTTACTAGTGTGTAAAAAATGCATTTTTTTAATCACGATGTGCTATGCATGACTACACATTTTTTGAATCACATTATTACTAGCCCATTATGAGGCTAAACTCACTCATCTCCTTTTTAGTGTAGATAATATTGTTTGTTAAAAAAAAACAATCATTTGACAACTAATTGAATCACATTATTATGTGTGTGCGAAAAACATTTTTTATAACCGACACTACGCGCCTCTTAAGATGTTTTGAACGTGTATAAAAATAGAGAAAATAATATTTAATAAATAACTTATTAAATCCAATTATTACTAGCCCATTGTGGGGTACTACTGCACAAAAAAAATGTAATTATAAAAAACACTGTTTATATGATGTAAATACCCTTACATTATTTTGGGCTGCTTTTGAACTTTTTTGTTTGGGGGGTATTTCTATCCAAAACTTTTTGGTGAACCCGTGACCCCATATAGTAGTATAGAAGTATATCCTATATGGGTGGTTCGGTATGGGATCCAAAACTAAAAATGGGATTCGAATCCCAAACCAAAAATTTTCAGGAGAGGAATTTGAAGACCAATCCCAAACCGAAATTTCGGTATTCCCAATTTTTGAGATTCTCGAAATGTTTTTGGAATTGGATTTTTGGTTTTGGGCTTTTGGGTTGAAATTTGAAATTTTTGGGCTATGGACTAAAATTTGGGCTTTTCGCCTAAAAGTTTGTTTTCCAATTTCATATCAATTAAAATTTAGGCTTGTTAAGTCATACCAATTTATTCTTACCAAGTCAAATTGATGTTCCAAAGTTTCAAACTACTTTACTTTCATGCTGCTAGTTCTAATATAGTGTATTATCAAACTACTTAAACTCAATATTTAACATGCATGCAACCAAAATAAATAAATATATATTTGGTTCGGTTTGAGATTCCCAAATCATTGAATATGTAATCTCGATTTTGTACCGAAAAGTTTGGGATCAGTTTGGTATGGATCCCAAAAATTTCGGTATTATTGGTTTGAGAATTTTTTTGTTTGGTTTGGTATTTTCAAGAAAAATTTCCAGCCCTAGTATATCCTAATTAAAAAAAATGTACAAAAAAATTAATTATAAAAAAAAACACCATTTATATGATGTAAATACTCTTGCATTATTTTGAGTTGCTTTTGAACTTTTTTTTTTGGTAAAGTACAAAAAACTACCTCAACTATTGGTGTCATGACACTTTCATACCTCATCTTTTAAAATTGACAATGTCATACCTCATCTTTAGAATTTGGTCCAATGTTATACATTCCGTTACTTGGCCGTTTACTTTTCAGTTAAATGCTGATGTGACTTGATTCAGGGCCTACTTTCTATTAAAAAAAATTAATAAAAAAGTATTAAAAACTAAAAAAAAAAATTATTTAATATTTTTTAAAATAATAAAGAAAAGTAAAATAAATAAATAAATCCCTCTGTTCGTCCCTTCCCCCTGCTCTCTCCCCATCTTCATCTTCTTCCCTGCTTAATCTTCAACCAAAAAAAAAAATTTGAAAACCCATCAACCCCCCTTCCCCCGGGAAGAAAAAGAAGAAGAAGGAGAAGCAGGAAGAAGAAGAGGAAAAAAAAAATTCCAACCCAACCCAGTTCACCCCCCAACCCCCTGCAGCCTAGAAAGAAGAAGAAGGAGGAAGAAGAAGAAGAAGAAGAAAAAAAACCCCAACCCAATTCGTCCACCCCCTGGTTCGTGGGCGGGAACCCAGAAAGAAGAAGGAGAAGAAAAAAAAAATCCAAAGCAAACCCAGTTATATATATATAATGTAATATAATATAATATAATAGTATAGATTTTCGTCATGAAATATTAATATTCAACCATCACATGGTTATTTTTTATGTAGGTTTGTTGTAAAAATCCATGTGATAAACATTTACATGCATGCATGAATATATGGTTAGTTTTGTTGTCACAAAAATCCATGTATAAACATGTTACATGCATATTGTGATGACTTAGTTCACCAAAGCAATGGAGGGCTTCCTCCCTCCTTGTTCACGTTTGCAGATGGTTCAACATTGTACAATTAATCATGTCGTTGGCATTCAAGGGAATCTCCATCCCCCAATCTCCATAGATGTACTTTGACTTTGGCTGCCAATCCCAGGAGACAAATAGGCTTCTAGAGTTTTTGCTGTTTGAGGAAATTCCCAGTTTTATTCATTTTAAGTTTTAATCTTTATTTGTTTATGTATTATATTAGTTGTAATTCATGTCATCGCTCATGTCATTTAATGAATGATGATGTGGATTGTAATTTCAAAAGTGCAAAAGAAATGTCAAAGTATTAACACCCTGATCCTAGCACATAAAGAAATGTCAAAGTATTAACCCCCTGATCCTATAGATAAAATAGAAGTTTCTTTTTCAAGTAATGTTATTTAGGCTTCGTTATGTGTCTAGGATTGAATTAAAATAAACAACTTGTTATATTAGATTTTTTATTTGGAGGGGATTGGGAATTAAGTTAATCAGACATTAATGAAACTTATCCATTTTAATTAACTATTTTGAGGGGAATTTTTGTTTGACAAGCAACGATATATTGGTATTTCATTAATTATCTCAAACAATATATAGGTGCCAATTGGGTACAATACTCCAGTTGTGGAGGCTAAAATAATCTCAAAAATTCTAGAGGAGACATGTGGATTTTTTCTCAAGAAAGACAAGATTGCCCTCACTAAATGGGCAGGCTTCTCAGGTGCTCCCATGCGCAGCTCGCACCCCTGAAGGTCTCAGCAGCTAAATGCTACTGCCCACAGCTCACTTGCCCTTGACAAGGAATTAAAGATAAAGATTAATTATCCAAATCCTATCTTTAATACATTCCCAATTGAAGATTGACTCCAATCAAGTAAGTAATCCCAATTTAAATTAATTAGGGATATTTACTCCATTATCTCAAGATATTAGGCCATCTCTAACCGAGGGCTGGCCAGAGGGCTCGTTTTAGCCCTCTGGCCCTCCAAGATTCCCCAAGATATTAATATTTTAATGAACAGTACAGGGTCATATTTGCCTTCGTCTCCAACCGAGGGCCAGAGGGCCAGATGGCTCGTTTTAGCCCTGTCACAAAAAACCGTCTCCAACCGAGGGCCAAACATAATTTATTATTTAAATTTAAAAACTACAACAACTTAAATTTAAAAACAACAACTTATATTTAAAAACTACAAATTAAATTTAAAAACAACATTAACTTAAATTTAAAAATTACAACGACTTAAATTTAATATCCATAATCAACATCATCTTCATCATCCGCCATTGTAGGAGTATAGTCAGAGGTAAACAATTGCCGCCGAGACATAATTTCCTTTTTTTTTCCTATCAAAATAGGCCTTACTCATTGGAGTGTAATTCAAAGTGTTCCTTTCCATATTCTTATCATCCATCTCTTCTTGTATTTGTTTGGCCCGTTCTTCATGTCTGCACTTCCTTTCTTCCGCCTTAAGGGCATTTTGCTCTGCCAGTAATCGCAATGAGGCCGCCACTTCATGTTGAGCGGCGTAATCAGCATTTGCCTTGCCCTTTTCCCTCAACCTTCGGGCCTTGTTTCGTCCCATAGCCCTAGGTAAAGAACTTTCGGACGGAGTCGGATTTTCTACCCTTGTTTGTTGAATGGTAGGAGATCCATCTTCATTCATATCTACAGATGGGGATGCAGCTCCCAAAGGATCCACTCTATGTTGAGGTGGATCTTCAAATAACACCCACCCTTTACAAATTTCCCAACAACCGTGAAACTGAAAGGGTTTTGAGCTGCCCTCCATATACAATTCCTCCGTTTGGCATACCTAGAAAATATAATTACAAAAAATTTAGGAAATTAATTCATGAAATTAAATGTAATATAATGACATATAATTACAAAAATTAAATGTAATATAATTAAACATTTAAAATAAACTGTGAAAACACTAACTTCGTCATAGTAATTGGCGCCGCTTTCATGTCTACTTGCTGCTGCTAATAGTGCTTGATGCCATTTATTCAAACTTGGATGAAGATGTTTCTTCCATCTTGAAGAACAACTTTCGTGGTTTCGGGTATTCGGTGGAATGGTGCATTCGTAGAACTCTAAGTATGTTTTGGACACACGAGTCCAAACACCTTCACTTGTTTGAGAAATCCCCCTCATACTATCTTCTGAGACCCATCTATAAGCCTTGCAAAGAGCTTCATCTTCTTTTCGGGTCCAAGCCCTACCTTTCATTGCAGATGAGGCCATTTTTTTTGAAAAAAATGAAGGAAATATTGAAGGAAATTATTGAAAAATTGAAACAAATATTATAGATGAAGGAAATATTGGAAAATATATTGAAGGAAATATTGAAGGAAATATTGAGAAATATATTGAAGGAAATATTGAAAAATATTGAAGAAGGAAATATTGCAAATGAAGTGAAGAATTGAGAGAACTTCACCATATTTATAGAAGAAAAGAAATGTTTAAAATTAAAAAATAAAAAAAAAACCCAACGGCTAGATGCAACGGCTAGCTGACTCAGCTAGCCGTTATATTAAAAAAAAATTCAAACTATTAGTGTCGGTTATAACCGACACTAATAGTAAAACTATATAAAAAAAGAATTTCTCTTTAATGCTGTCGATTATAACAGACAGCAATAGGAAAACTATAAAAAAAAAAAAATAACCAGCCCGGGGCTGGCTGGCTGGCCGAAAGCAGCCAGCCCTTTGGCCCTTTGAAATTCCGTGGGGCCCTCCCAGATTCCCAAGCCCTCTGACCTAGCCCTCGGTTGGAGACGGTTTTAGGGCTATTTTTGGCCCTCTGGCCCTCTGGACCCTTCGGTTGGAGATGACCTTATTTCCTATTTAATATCTTGAAAATATTTAGAGAATATTTCTTCACAAAACATGACCAACAGGATGCTGCCACATGTAGGGTAAAGCCCTAACACTATGGTCGACCCTATCCCTATAAATATCTCATATTCTACCAAATTTCAGAAGCTTTTACGACCCTAAAAAAGCCCTAAACACTTTATTCTCCTCAGAGACATTGACTTAGGCATCGGAGATCCATTAGCCTAACCCCCATCACCTCGTGGGCGCGTGAGGCTTATATCATTGATTAAAGATGTTAATTGTTTTGCAGGTACATTTTCTTCAAGACTGAACATGGTGGAAATTTGCATTGACAAATTTGTGCTTTCATTGAGAGCCCTAAGTTTGTGCTTTCATTGAGAGCCCTAAGTTTTTGTGCAGAGCTATTACGAAATCTTTTATATGCTACCATCTACTTAAATTTAACTTATTGTTTGCCCTAAGTTTTCTTATTCTTCCTGTTTTTCCTACACTAGTTGTTCTACCCTACCTTGTTTCCTGTCTTCTATATCGTCATTGTCATAAGCTGATTAATCCGATATATAGGAATATGTAGAAGGATAGGGATGGAGCCAAATGTGTATGCTTATAACATTCTGTTGAAGGCAATGTGTAAGAACGATGGGGTGGATGGTGCTCGCAACTGTCTTGTTGAAATGTCGAAGAAGGGCTGTTTGTCGGATGCTGTGAGCTATACGACTGTAGTGTCTGGTATTGTGTAGACGGGGGAAGGTGGAGGAAGCTAGGGAGCTTGCTGGAGGATTGATCCCATTGTCCTTGTTTATAATGAATTGGTGAATGGGGTGTGCAAAGAGTGTAAGATTATAAGGAGGCTTCGGAGTTGTTGGTTGAAATGGTGTGGATAAGGGAATAAGCGGTAACGTTATCACATACTCGAAAATTAATAATACGATCAATGATACGAGGAACGTTGAGTCTGCTCTTGCAGTTTTGGCTCAAATGTTCGTGAGAGGATGCAGCCCTAATGTTCACACCTATGCTTTCTTGATAAAGGGTTGCTTTGTGGAAGGGAGAGTGCACGAATCTCTTGACTTGAGGAAGCGGATGATTTGCGAGGGATTTAGGCCGAATATTGTTGCATATACTACTCGGATACATGATCTCTGCACTAACGGAAAAATGGGGGATGCTGTATCTGTTTGCTATGAGATGGAGAGGAATGGCTCCCCTAGACCACATATAGCTCTCTTATTGATGGCTTTGCAAAAGCAGGTACCCTTGTTGGCTGCCCTCCAACTGTACAACATGATGAACCGTGGTTGCCGCCCTAATGTGTTTTTGGACGGTCTATTCAAGGCGAACAGATTTGAAGAAGCTTATGGAATTGTTAGGGAGATCAAGGAAATAAGGATGGGACTGAATTTGGAAACTTACAATACCACTTTGAATGGTTTTTCTTCAGGCTGGAATGCCAAGGAGGCTATGCAGATTCTCGGAAAGATGCTGGTAAGGGGAAGGAAGCCTGATACCTTCACATATAAACGATTATATATGCCAATTGCAAGCAAGGTTCGATTAGCACTGCTAGAGTTTCGACATTGTTGGTACAGAAAAGGAGTGGTAACCAGATGTAGTAGATTATACCAGTATTGTGTGGGGGATTTGTAATAGGGTAGGTTTAAATGAGGCCATGATTTATCCTCATAAGATGAAAAGTGAAGGGATCTGCCCCAACATCGGCACAGGGAATGCGCTAGCGCGGTGTTTCTTTAGCAGTTTAGGTCAGTTGGGGTCAATCTGCATATTGGACGATATAGTTCGCAAAGCGTAGGAAATGTGAATTCGATGCTCTTATAGAAAATCATCTAATTTTATGATATGATTAGCCCAACTATTGTTAAAATGTGACAAATGCACCGGGCTAGCTTACAGAGGTGCTTACAAAATAAAGCTCTCTTACCTGTGAATATCTAGAGAAGTTCATACGCTCATTCCTTGCTTTCAGAAGTCAAACACGCTGTTAATGCACTTGTACCCCTTGGTGGCCCTGGGAGATTAGTGGCTCTGGATGAATATACACGACGCTTCGCTCTCTCAGATGCCCGATTGGTCGGGGGAGGGAAGTTAGCCTTAGCCTCGTCCGGCCCTGCTTCTACTTACGATCAAAAGCCTTGCCACGAGTGAGAAGCCAGTGGCGAATCTAGGTACAGATGAAAATCTATATGAGCTGACAGCACTCAAAATTGTATTTCCTGCAGCTTCTTTTTCTCCAGATCGATAGCCGGCATCCGAGGAAGGGGTGGGAGAGGTAGCGGTCTGGAGGAAGCCTAGAATCCAATGCAACATGTTGTCCAGAAATTTGCAACAGGACACTCATCTTTAACTCTTTTTCTTATGCCATACTGGCTTCGCACTCTTGTTGTAGTAATGTGCAAGAATTTTTATGTATGTAACCCACATAGTTTCGTTCGTTTTTTTTTTTTTTGAGAACTTTAACGAAAAGCTTTCGGTATTGTTTATTTTAACGAAAAACCACATTTTTACACTAAAAAGTCAATTCGGATACTATTTACTTTACATTTTATTTTGTCTTTATCGTTAAAACTCCAAGTTTTCAAGTTTTTTTCACTAGTTTTTTTTTTTTGGGTCAAAAATGTAATCCATGTGATTTGCTCACTTATGTGTCATGAATTCTGAATATAAAATTTTGGCAACAGATGCAAACTGCAACGTATTATAAGAGTTTTCTTACTGCATTTTCCCTGCTCTGTTAATATAATATTATGTGAACAAACTCGAAGGATTTATGCGAACAAAATGAAGCGTGAAACGATTCCTTACATCAAATTAATTAAGAACATGATTTATTCTGTCTAGAAAAGGAAAAAGAAAAAAAGAAAAAAAAAAACATTCTGAAGAAGGTAAACTAGATGGCAACCAAACTAGTCCTATTTGTTCATGTCCTATTCCTTGAGAAATTTTTAATTGCGACGGGATCACGGGTGGTACATCACGTGTTTTTATGTAAGTGGTGGGAAATTTTATTTTTTAAGTTATTAATTTTTTAACACACATATCCCACAATTTATATAATAACACGTGGTGTGCCGGTTACATTAAAAAATCTCTCCTATTCCTTTTTCAAATAAGATTTAGCAATCCGGCCGTCAGCTCCTTTAGGGTAGAAACCGCCAGGTACACGTTCATTACCGCTACCATATACGATCCTTAGTATCTCCTCTGGAGTCCTGCCATATGCAAGTGAGTACTCGTCTCCAGCCAGAATGTTGCCGCTGACTTTTCCCTCAGCACCCAAGTGTTTGGGAACCACAAGGCCTTCATCTTTCAAACCTTCGTGTCCTAGCTTATTCCTTAGTTCCGAAATGCGATTTGTGAACTCAGCCACTGTAATGCCATATGGTTCCACTTTCAACTCTGCGCGCTGGTATAGCAATGCTCGAATCACTGCATCTTGGCCTGATTCCACACCCAAAAGACCTGCAACTAGCTGAACATGATCCACATAATCAATGGTGTTAGAGCTGTTAAATTCACAAACCCTAATTGACGGATTTTTAGTTTAGTTGAAATTATGGTGAAAGTTCATGGATCATTTCCAAATTTTACTCTTCAAAATAATTGTGTTTGAAGCATAGACCAATATAAACATAAACAGTTTGATTTTAGTTACAAGTTAATTTTTTCTTGTCAGACTAGTTTACCAAACAAATACAATAGAGCCATGTTTATTCTTGTCATAAAATGCGATCAAGATTCACAGTTTTGCAAAACATAAAAAGAATCTAATAGAATACTTTAAAATACTTACCCTTTTGGAAGTAGCACCTTGGAGCTTAGGGCTTGCACCAACATAGCCAGTGAGACCAACATAAGGAATGATATAGGATGCAAGGAGATAGTTGATTGAATTGGCATAAGGGTCAAATGGTGGATTTAAGGGACTCCCAAATGCAGAATCAAACACATGTGCAAATGATGCTGCACTTATATTCAACAATGGCCTTGGGAAACCCTTCACTGTTTTCTTAATAGCTCTGCACAAAAAGTAGAAGAAAAAATATAATTTTGTAAGATTTCTAGCTATGTGCCATTTGTAAATCAGACATGAATTTTGCACATCTATTTTATGATTGAATTTATTCAATCTAAATACCAGAAACAGTCCTTGCAAAAATGAAAAAGTTAGATGAAAATCATAAATTAGAAAGGAAAAAAAAAAGATTAAACCTCAAGTGTCCAACTTCTTGCCATCCAAATTGCTCGATGACATCCCTAGTGAAGTGGTCCAAATGTGCCTTTTTGGCACCAATGGGAGAGGGACCTCCTTGGGCTAAGCTCGGATAAACCTTATCCAAGCCATACCCCAAAGAGCCATACAAAAAGAACTCAGCTTCCAAATACTCTAAGTTCAAAGGAAACTCCAAAAGATCGACGTCCGATTTCTGGACGGAGGAGTTGCCGTCGTGGTGATGGTGGTGCAAAATCGATTCGGAAGAGCACGACAGCGGGAGGAGGATGAGGAAGACAATGGCGGTGGTGGTGGCATAAGTAAATGTGGCCATGGTTACAGACTTGCAGTTTTGAGAGTAATGTCTGAGTCGTGGTGGACTCGTTCATATATATAGCATGGCCGATGAGCTCAGGAGTTTAATGCACATTATATTTGAAAAAAAAAATGAAAAATATCCCTCATGGGTTTAGTGACACGTGGCAGAAGGATAGTCGATCTAAGTTTGAATAGCCAGCTGAGTCTTTTGATCTCAATCCCTTACAATTATTTATTATTTTTTTAGGATTTTAATTTGGATTGTTGAGGCAGTTACTTAGGATCCTTAATAACGTTTGTCTTTGATGCATGGTTCGTGTAGGTAGCCGGTGATAGGGGGATGATTCATGATTTATAGGTGTCAAAAACCACACGTTTGCACGTTGAAGTTTTAGGTAGGGGCCCGATGAATTCAATGAAGAATAAAGACAGATGCTTAACAACATTCCAAGTAGGGGATCGTGCCGTATGAGAATTGATTTAGGTTGTGGTGGCGCGTGAAAGAACTGGCGTGAAAAAGAATGACCAGAGCTAATAGGAAATCCAAACAAAAATATATCCCAATATTCCAAAAACTTATTTTATCTGCCATGAAAATATGAGTTTCCTTCCTCTTTTAATTACAACTAACCTTCATACACGCGCTTACGAGCGTGAAAAAAATGCATTTTTTTAATCACGACGTGCTACGCATGACTACATATTTTTTGAATCACATTATTGCTAACCCATTATGAGACTAAACTCACTCATCTCCTCTTTAGTGTAGGTAATATCGTTTGTTAAAAAAAAAAATCATTTGACAACTAATTGAATCACATTATTATGCGCGTGCGAAAAACATTTTTTATAACCGGCACTACGCGTCTCTTAAGATGTTTTGAATGTGTTTAAAAATAGAGAAAATAATATTTAATAAACAACTGATTGAATCCAATTATTGCTAGCCTATTGTGGGGTACTAAAAAAAAGTTGCATAAAAAAAAGTAATCATAAAAAACACTATTTATATGACGTAAATACCCTTGCATTATTATTTTGGGCTGCTTTTGAACTTTTTTGTTTGGGGGTATTTCTATCCAAAACTTTTTGGTGAAACCCGTGACCCCAAATGGGGGCTATGCGCTTTATATAGGTATAGAAGTATATCCTTTAGGGGTGGTTCGGTATGGGATCCCAAACCAAAAATTTTCGGGACAAGAATTTGAAGACCAATCCCGAACCGAAATTCCAGTATTCCCAATTTTCGAGATTTTCGAAATGTTTTCGGTATTTCAAAATTGGATTTTCGGTTTTGGGCCTTCGGGGTTTTGGGTTGAAATTTGAAATTTTTGGGCTATGGACTAAAATTTGGGCTTTTCGCCTAAAATTTTGTTTTCCAATGTCATATCAATTAAAATTTAGGCTTTTTACATCATACCAATTGAAATAACCAATTTATTCTTACCAAGTCAAATTGATGTTCCAAAGTTTCAAACTACTTACTTTCATGCTTCTATTTCTAATATAGTCTACTATCAAACAACTTAAATTCAATATTTAACATGCATGCACCCAAATAAATATATATATATTTATATATATATATTCGGTTCAGTTTGAGATTCCCAAATCATTGATTATGTAATCCTGATTCCGTACCGAAAAGTTAAGGAGTGGTTTAGTATGGATCCCAAAAATTTCGGTATTATCGGTTTGGGAATTTTTTTTGTTTGGTTTGGTATTTTCAAGAAAAATTTCCAGCCCTAGTATATCCTAATTAAAAAAATGTACAAAAAAATAATTAATTATAAAAAACACCGTTTATATGACGTAAATACCCTTGCATTATTTTGAGCTACTTTTGAACTTTTTTTTTGTTTAAGGGGGCATTTATGTCCAAATATTTTTAGTGAAGCCCGTGACCCTAAATGGGGGCTGCGCGCTTTATATATAACTAGCCTTCATGCACGCGCTCGTGCGTGTGCAATACATTTTTTGAATCATGAAATGTTACGTGCAACTTACACGTTTTAAATGTATTTAAATGCGTGAATTGACAAAAGGAAAGTCAAATATTTGAAGTAAATGAATAATTATAGATCATGCTAGAAGAAACCCCTCATAAACAAATTAAAGCAACTGAATTCACAAAAAAATCGGTCTCTATAGAATTTACATTAAGAATAGAGAAAATAATATTTAATAAACAATTGATTGAATCACATTATTGTTAGCCCATTGTGAGGCTAAACACACCCCATCCCCCTTAGTGTAGATAATATAATTTGTTAAAAAAAGTATTCATTTGACAATTAATTTAATCACATTATTATCTGCATGCGAAAGACCTTTTTTATAACCACCATTTCACGCCTCTTAAGATGTTTTGAATGTGTTTAAAAATAAAGAAAATAATATTTAATAAACAATTGATTGAATCACATTATTGCTAGTCCATTGTGAGGCTGCCCACCCTCCTCTCCCTTAGTGTAGATAATATCGTTTGTTAAAAAAAAATCATTTGACAACTTATTTAATCACATTATTATTTGCGTGCAAAAGACCTTTTTTATAACCAGCATTGCACACCTCTTAACAGGGGCGGAGCCACCAAGGGACTAGGGTAGTCCCCGTCCCATCCTGACTTCATCTGAGGTGTGAACCTCATGGAAGAAGATGAAGCAAATGACGTCGTTAAACCGTTTTGATTTTAAATCTTTTCGGCTGTCTAATGAAACGATAAGTTTGGCAGATGAATTTTAAAAGTGATGCGCAATTTTAAATGGAAAAAGCAACTCCACTTCTGGTTCAATTCTCTCACCTAACAGTAATATATACCCTATAATTTTCTAAAGCAACCCACCTTCTTTATTTGCAGACCTCTCCCCCTTTTCCTTCTTTTCTACTTCTTTGTATTTTCTTTAGCCTTCCACAACCTACCTCTTACTTGGTTGTCTGGGTATTTACATTTTTTTCTTCTTAGTATTGAATTTAAGAGAATTTTTTTCAGTTTTGTGAGGATTATACAAATTGCATATGTCAACATGTTATGAATTCAACTTTTTACACACACTCATATATATACATATTTGTGAAAGGCCCATCCTCATTCAGAATTCTGGCTCCGCCACTGCCTCTTAAGATGTTTTGAATGTGTTTAAAAATAGAGAAATTGAATTACATTATTGTTAGCCTATCGTGAGGCACTTATTATTAAAAAAAAAAGAAAAAAAAACAGTACCAAAAAAAATCATTAACAAAACACTGTTAAAATGACGAAAATACCCTTGCCTTATTTGATGTATTATTTTGGGATGCCTTTGAAGTTTTTTTGTCTTGGGAGCATTTTTGTCTAAATTTTTTTGTTGAAGCTTGGTGACACCAAAATCACTGGTCATATTTTGTGTTCTCTTTATATATAGATATAATAGTATAGCTTTTCCTCGTGAAATATTAATATTCAACCATGACATGGTTATTTTTTACGTAGGTTTGTTGTAAAAAATCCAAGTGATAAACATTTACATGCATGCATGCATGCATATATGGTTAGTTTTGTTGTCACAAAAATCCATGTATAAACATGTTACATGCATATTATGATGACTTAGTTCACCAAAGCAATGGAGGGCTTCCTCCCTCCTTGTTCACGTTTGCAGATAGTTCAACATTGTACAATTAATTACGTCGTTGGAATTCAAGGGAGTCTCCATAGATGTACTTTGACTTTGGCTGCCAATCCCAAGAGACAAACAGGCTTCTAGAGTGTCTGCTGTTTGAGGAAATTCCCAATTTTATTCATTTTAAATTTTAATCTTTATTTGTTTATGTATTATATTGGTTATAATTCATGTCATCGCTCATGTCATTTAATGAATAATGATGTGGATTGTAATTTCAAAAATGCAAAAGAATTGTCAAAGTATTAACACCCTGATCCTATCTCATAAAGAAATGTCAAAGTATTAACCCCTGATCCTATCTCATAGATAAAATAGAAGTTTCTTTTTCAAGTAATGTTATTTAGGCTTCGTTATATGTCTAGGATTGAATTAAAATAAACAACTTGTTATATTAGATTTTTTTTATTTGGAGGGGATTGGGAATTAAGTTAATCAAATATTAATGAAACTTATCCATTTTAATTAACTATTTTGAGGGGAATTTTTGTTTGACAAGCAACAATATATTGGTATTTCATTAATTATCTCAAACAATACATAGATGCCAATTGAGTACAATACTCCAGTTGTGGAGTCTAAAATAATTCCAAAAATTCTAGAGGCGACACGTAGACTTTTTCTCAAGAAAGACAAGATTGCCCTCAATAAATGGGCAGACTTCTTAGGTGCTCCCACACGTAGCTCGCACCCCTGAAGGTCTCAACAGCTAAATGCGACTGTCCACAGCTCACCTACCATTGGCAAGGAATTAAAGATAAGGATTAATTACCCAAATCCTATCTTTAATACATTCTCAATTGAAGATTGACTCTAATCAAGTAAGTAATCCCAATTTAAATCAATTAGGGATATTTACTCCATTATCTCAAGATATTATTTCCTATTTAATATCTTGAGAATATTTAGAGACTATTTCTTCACAAAACGCTTGGTCAATAGGATGCTGCCACGTGTAGGGTAAAACCCTAACACTATGGTCAACCCTATCCCTATAAATACGTCATATTCTATTGATGCGAAAATTAACTTAACACACAAATTAAACCCTCTTGTTGTCAAATTGTAGTATAAATGCAAGTAGGGATCATTCTAAACCGGGGATTAGGAGGGCTTGCTAAAACCTCTAAACTTACTCAAAAACATAAAAACAAAGTTAAAAACGTTTGAATAGACTCAAGGGACTCAAAACAGATTCTATCAACTCGAAACTGCCTAAAAACACAAATTGGGCAGATTTGACTTTAACACAATTTTCAATGAATTTAGTGTTTTGGTTTGAATCAAAACACTCAAATTACACAAACAAAACCGAAATTTAACACTTTGAAACAAGAAAGTAAAATGGGGATTTTGGTTTTGATGAATTTGAAACAAACAAACAAGTTATAAAACTAGGCAGATTGTAAGACAAATTTGAGGAATACGATGATGGATGGATTAGTTAGAGGTCCGTTCTTCACACATGACACACTTGTACATGAATCGATTTCCAATTGCTTTTCAATAAACTATGATGCTCAACATCCCAGATTAACCGTGATGCACAAATTAATCTTCAGATTTTCCTTTACTCATTGAATTGGATGAATGCATACGACAACCCAAGTTATTCTCTAAAAGTCCCCTATATGAATGCATAATAGAGATACAATCAGAGATCATTACGTTAAATGAAAATCATAAGTGTTGACGAGGCAATTATAACTATGAATGCATGATACAATTGCCAAGAATTCAATTAACGCGATTGTGATAAACAACCTTCACTACTCATGACTATAAACTTGTAACGATTAGGTGAAACTCATTTATATTATAGCATCTAATTCATGCATGAAAACTAAGTATGCATCCTTAATAAACATACAAGAATCACTTATGAATAAAATAGATAATTGAATTGCAATCACAACTTATCAAATCACAATTGGAAGAAATCAATTCAAATCTCAAGCATGTTCATGGCTTCAAACTTCCCCCTAACTAAATAGGGGTTTAGCCACTCATAATTGCAACAAAATTAGAAAATAACAAAGTAGACATTGAAAGCAAGAACGAAGTACACCTAAAATGCTCCAAAGTTCCAAGCTTGAAACGCCAAGGACTTTGTTTTCACCACCTTGTTGTAGCACAAGTGTCTAGGATGTGTATGGATATATGGATGGAATGGATTTGCACGGCTAAGAGATGAAAGTGTATGGATTGGTGAGATGTGAAAATGTAGTGTCTTTGGATGGAGATGGAATCCAAATTATGGTGAAGGGTGGATGTATTTATAGGCTAAGGAGAGGAGTGTATGGAGTTGTAATGAGTGAATGTAATGGGTGTAGTGGGTGAATGTTTGGTAATGAGTGGATGTAATGGGTGTAGTGGATGAATGTTTGGCAATGAGTGGATGTAATGGGTGTAGTGGGTTGTGGTAATGAGTGGATGTAATGGGTGTAGTGGATAGATGTTTGGTAATGAGTGGATGTAATGGGTGTAGTGGTAATGGGTGTAGTGGATGAGTGTTTGGTAATGAGTGGATGTAATGGGTGTAGTGGGTGGATGTTTGGTAATGAGTGGATGTAATGGGTGTAGTGGATGAATGTTTGGTAATGAGTAATGTTTGGTAATAAGTGGATGTAATGGGTGTAGTGGGTGGATGTTTGGAGAATGGATGTGTTGGGTGAAATGAGTGGATGTAGTGGTAGGTGAATGTGTTGGGTGAAATGAGTGGATGTAGTGGTAGGTGAATAGATGTGTTGGGTGAAATGAATGTGCTAAAATGGTTATTTATAGGGAGAGGATGATGCACAAACTTCAAATTTCGTCCATTCCTTTTGCTCCAAGCATATGTCATCCATTCCATGCCCAAAAATGCTCCAAAATGCACTTCTTTGCCACATTAACCCTTTGGACCTACAAACACACGAAAATAGCTTAAAATACTAAAATAACTATGAACTAACAACATAAATGCCAAGAAACAAGCTAACTAAGTCGCATAAATATGCTCCTATCATTTACCAAATTTCAGAAGCTTTTACGACCCTAAAAAAGCCCTGAACACTTTATTTCCCTTAGAGAAACTGACTTAGGCATCGGAGATCCATTGGCCTAACCCCCCCACCTCGTGGGCACGTGAGGCTTAGGTCATTGATCAAAGGTGTTAATTGTTTTGCAGGTGCATTTTCGTCAAGATTGAAGATGGTAGAAATTTGCATTGACAAATTGGTGCTTTCATTGATAGCTGATTCAAATACTCGAAGAAGCTTTTCCCATTTGGTTTCTTGAATTTTCTGTTACGTTGAATTTCTCACATGTCGTATCAATTAATTTTTCCTAGAAAAGGTTCTTGATCAATCCTTGGACAAAGGATACAATGGTAGGAAATTCAGAAACCACGACGAACGGAACCCCGTACGTACAAGGATTTGGACCGGATAGTGGAGATGAGGACGTAGCCCCACGACGAAGGTTCTCAAGGCTCAACGTGATGGCATGAGGAGCTCCACCGACGCAGAGCCACGCCATCACCACCGCAGTGCCCAAGGGCAGGAGGCCCAAGTCCTTGGAGAAGCAGCCCGAGCCCAAGAGGCCCATCCAGTTGTCAACCAAGCTCAAGCCTGTGAGAACAAGGCGCGACCCAGGGCATAGCACCAGCCTAACGCACAGTGTAGGCCCAAGGCTAGCCTTCACACGTGTGAGCCCAGCGCGTCCCTGCACACGTGTCGACCACCTAGCCAGCTTGGCTCGCCCCGCGACCTCCTTCGACAACCCAGCCCGTGGTCCAATCCATTCCAAAACCATCTTTGGCGATCCATATCCTGTTTAGCAATCGATTCAGGGTTATTTTCATCCCACTTTACTGCAAGAATACCCGCTTTGGGCTCAAGTTTTGTACCTGCAGTCCATTATACTTTCATCACACATAGAGATGCCCATTTCCCAGTCTATTCTAATCCAAATGGCGAGCACCATCTGCCCCAACAGGTCGCCAATTTGATGAGCACATCGCGCAGAAAACCATCTTGGTGAACCAGCTCTTCGAGCGTATCGAGATGCAGCTCACCCCAGACGAGGTGTCCTAAAGTATGACAAGGGCGGAAAAACGTGACTTATTCTAGCGACGTCCCGGCAAAGAGCCACTCAGCCTATCACGAATCGTGCGTTTAGATAGCGTGCACTTTCGTTTGGGCCCTCAAGAAAACGTATTCTCCTGCCTAAATGCACTGAGAAGCGTTCATTCCTGACTCGGCTCATGAGTCAGTGTGCATTCAAGGTTCGATCTATACTCCGATAAGCACTCAGGACATTATAGAAGAAGTGTCCACACGAGGCTAAGCTCACAAAAAGATCCTTCTGCGAGGCATCGGAGTATGCGGCTACATGACGGACAAAGGAGAGCACTAGAGCAGTCCAGTTCAAGTTCTATTGGCAGCCCCCGCCAAGCGTGACAGAGAGCAACATAGAATGAACCACGTGTACTGTGATTACGGCACAAACGAGCAGGACATGTCGAAAAGCAATTTAGACCAGCATGTTAACACTGGAGGCAGTTAGAGGTTCTACTGCCCTACCAGGCGCAAATCCAGGAAGAAGTACAAAGGCTCGTAGCAAAGCAGTTGCGCGGATTCCAGCGCATTGATACTACTGATGATGCCCTCCATAAAGACATGGCCAACCTGAGCAGGTCACCATTTACAGACGAGATCGAGCAAATGGAGCCACCGTAAAAATTCAGCCTGTCATATTTTACCTTTTTCAAAGGAGATGAAGATCCAGGTAGGCACCTGATGCATTATCGAAGTGCTATGACACTTTACGCCAACAACGAAGCTCTCATGTGAAAAATCTTTGCCACGACGCTCCAAGGCGAGACGCAAGACTAGTTCCACACCCTGTCGCCACGTTTAATCAGGAACTTCATCGAACTTACTAAGGAATATTCGTCCTACCGCTCGATCAAGAAGAAGTCTAACTATCTCTTCAACATAAAGAAGAACCCGCATAAGTCACTCCACATATACGTCAAAAGGTTCAAGGCGGAGAAGGCAAAGATCGTCGAATGCGATGACAGCATCGTGTGCTCAACTTTTCGAAAGAAACTCCCATCAAATCACCTACTTTTTAAAAAATTGATCATGGGCGAGAACTTGACCCTAGCAAACTCTCATACTTTGGCAGAAAACACTTCTTTTGGGATGAGGAAAAGCTATCCTATAAGCTGTTTGAGCAGTCGCGCAAAGATGTAGAGCCAACTTAGAAGAAGGCGAGCGATAAACCGCTTAACAACAAAAACAAGCCAGGGAGCAGATGTAGGGACCAATCCTCGATGAAGGGAGGCACGAGGCCCAAGACGTACACCAAGTTCTCGGTCCCAATCAACCAGATCCTTCGCGACCTTAAAGACAAGCCGTGGTTCAAGCCGCCGCCACCTATGAGGGAGGACCCCTCCAAGATGGACCAGGCCAAGTACTACGTGTTCCACAGAAACCTCGGGCACACAACCAACAACTACACCACGTGGAAGAGATACATTGAGCAACTCGTGAAGGAAGGCAAGTGCAACCAGTATGTTGACAGGCCAGCTGCCCGACCAAGGTGAGAAGCAGACGCTAATGTCGAGCCCTCAACCAAGACAATTTGAATCAGTGGAATCTTCACCGAATTCGAGCATCTAGGGGCTACCAACAACTCCAAGAAAAGGAAGATCCAGCAGGCAAGATCAGTCTTTCAGGTTCAAGCCGTAGATGATATACTTGGACCAATCGTCGGTTTCACTGAGAAGGACGTTAATGGAGTAGACTTTCCCCACGACGACGCCCTAGTAATTTCTGTTCAATTGGCATACGCCATCGTTGACAAAATTATGGTGGACAACGACAGCTCAATCAATATCCTACAACTGTTAGTCATTCAGAAGATGGGCCTGGAAAGCACGATCAAACGCAAAGTAGGGGTCTTGACCAGATTCAACGAGCTCACCTCAACTGCCATTGGCACCATCACACTCGACATGACCAGATCACCGATTGTCTCATCGTAGACCTTCATGATCGTCAGCGACCCATTTTTCCATAATGGGATATTGGGCCGACCCTGGCTATTGAAGATTAGAGCTGTGACCTCGATCGAGTAGCAAAAAATCCGATTTCGCATTCCGGAAGAAGTAGTCGGAGAGATCAAATGCGACCAGGCCATGTTTCGGAGATGCATTGTACAAGTTCTTAAGAAGACAAAGAAGAAGTCTTTAGCCCCAACAGTAACAGCTGAAGTGTAGACATACAATTTTACCTCTGCCAAATAGTAATTACAGCATACAGGTCAAAAAGATGGCGTCAAGGTCGACAATGCCCAGGTAAATGAATCAGGATGGAAACCCGAAGAAGACGCCGAGCATATCTCCCTTGACCCTAAGCAGCAGTCGTACCACGCCGAATGCATATCCAAAGAAAATCTAAGTGATACTGGATATGAAGTCCCCCACTACTCTAAAAGAGATCCAAGGTCTGACCTGGCAAGCAACTACACTCAACCGATTTCTCTCGCAACCTACCGACCGATGCAAGCTTTTTTCAAGGCTATTATGACACATAGCGAGACAAATGGAACGATGAAATGCGAGAAAACATTACAGGACTTGAAGAAATACCTGACATCACCTCTTATACTATCCAAACCGGAAGCAGTGGATGACCTATGCATCTATATATCGGTATCTGAAGAAGTAATATGCTATACCCTCATACGAGAAGAGCTTGGGGCCTGACCATTGGTATTTCACAATTCAAGAGCTCTCATCAATGCGGAAGCCAAATACTCGAAAGTTAAAACCTTGATTTTGACGTTAGCTGTTGCAACTCGGAAGCTCAAGCCATACCTTCAGACGTACTCAGTCATCGTCATGACGCGATATTCTGCACAACCCAGACGCATGATGTTAAAGGCTCAAAAATTGGCGGACGTTCCGATGCACTTAACAACTCAACCCAGAAACACCCTAGGGGCAACTGAGCACGCCGTAACCACACTGGCCCCACCTGCAGGAGATTTCTAGCGCTTGCACATTGACGTATCATCCAACTACCAAGGATCGGGAGTATGCCTAGTTCTTACTACCCAAGACAGTTTAATGCTTGAGCAGGCAATCATTCTAAGCTTCAAGGCATGAAACAATGAAGCGGAGTATGAAGCCCTACTAGCAGGTCTCCGATTGGCGAAAGACCTATCGATGAAGAAGCTTATGATCTATTCTGATTCCCAGCTAATCACCAACCAAACTTCAAGAGAGTACGTAGCCAAGCATCCAAGGATGGCCTGATACCTTGAAAATGTACGAGAACAGCTAGCGACGTTTCAGGAATACACACTCACTCAGGTTCCACGAACAGAAAATGCCCACGCAGACGCACTAGTAGGCCTAGGCTCTGCCTTAGACCATCAGCTCAAGTGTTTAATCTCAGTTGAGTACTTGGAGAAGTCGAGCATAGATGAGGAACCAGCAGTTGAGGTGGTGTAGATCAACATAACTCTGAGTTGGCAGGATCTCATCATCGACTACTTAGTCAACGGAACACTATTGGCAGACAGATTGGAATCCAAGCAGCTCCAGATGAAGGCAGAACGCTACTACATGTGGAACGACATGCTGGTTCGAAGATCTTTCTCAAGACCACATCTCAACTGCTTATCGCCTCCCGACAACCTTAAGATTCTTAGCTCAATCCACGATGGCGTATGTGAAAACCACTCTAAAGGCCGCTCTCTGGCGCAAAAAAGCTCTTAGCACTGGTTATTATTGGCCAACCATGCATCAAGACGCCAAAGAGTATATACAAATGTAGGACAGTTGACAGTGTTTCAAGCTCGTACCCGCACCACCTGCCAGCAAACTCCACCCGCAAACAAGCCATTGGCAATTCATGCAGTGTGCGATCGACTTGGTAGAACCAATACCCCCTGCCACTAGGGGCAGAGGCATGATAATCTTAACAACCAACTACTTCACCAAATGGATCGAAGCCTAACCCATGACTATAACTACCCAGACAGACATATAGCACTTCATATGGAAGAACATCATCTGCCGCTTCGGCATCCCTCACTCTATCGTCACCGACAATGGCCCGCAGTTCGTGGGTAGAGACTTTGTGAGTTTCTTCGAAAAATATGGCATCAAGCAGCACATGTCCATGTCCCGGTATTCACAGGGCAATGGGCAGGCCGAGGTGTCCAACAAGACCATCATCAACTGCCTTAAGAAGACCCTCTCATACAAGAAGGGTAAATGGCCAGACGAGCTCCCCGATGTTCTATGGGCATATCGCACCACCAAGAGATAAGTAACTGGTGAAACTTCATTCTCCATGGCGTATGGCTCTAAGGCGATCATTTCATCCAACGTCATGGTGCCAAGCATTAGCACTGTACTACCAAATTTAGAGCAGAACAAGAAAGAGATGGCCACTAACTTAGACCTGGCGAAGAAATAACCCAAGAATGAGCTCTTCTCAGACTACAACAAGAGGGCAAAAATCTGGCTGTTCCAGCCAAGAAACTTAGTCATCAGAAAAGCCTTCATCACTGCCCGATTGGAAGGCTCTAAAAAGTTGGCTCCTATATGAGAAGATTCGTACAAAATCAACCGAGTAGGCGAAAAGGGGCAGCTACACCTTCCACCATGAACGACAAAGAAATCGACAAGCAATGGAATGCCTACAACCAGAAAAAGTACTACATGTGACATCCTACCATTCCTTAGACCCCTTTCAAGACTAAAAAAGTTCAAAGACTCAAGTAGCTCGACAAACAAGACCTCGCATGCCAAGGATTACCGGTTGTTATGCCATTACTGCCTACAAGCAAAGTTAATAAATTTCTCTATTCTCAATGAAGATTGAATGAATTATTTACAAGCTTGGTCCGAATGCATAAATAGACTGACCAACCCTGTGACACGCAGAAGACGCCCTCTGCCTTTTAGACATGGCGTGTGCTCTCCAATAAAGAGAGGGTGGAATATCTAGATGTGGATGGGTGGCACAACTGCTCAGTTCCCCTTAAATGGAGCAATTACTTGAGTTGGACGACTCCAAGAATTGGTCAAGATAGTCCTTCCCCTGGAATAGACTTAGTCAACTGAAGGATTCAATTCCGCGGGATCCCGGGTCTCTAACCAGAAGAGACGCTAAGTGCAGGATTCCTTCCCATGAAAGAGTTTGCGTGACAAAATGGTCCGTACTCGACGTGCAAGTATTCATGAACGTAGCTTGGTTTTAAAATGTTACAATACTAGTTAAGCGACATGCGAAATCAAGTTACAACTCGAAAGAATGTGGTCTTTGAGGCGCGATTCTGCCTACACCTTCCGCCTAAAACGCCTCCAAAAGTTAGGAATGACGTCTAAAGTGGTAAAGTGGGTCGTCTGCTTCTGTAAGTAAGACGCCCGACCGACGACCTGACAACTGGCAACCCAAGGCAATCCGTAAGTTGAGACTTATATCTGCTATGACTACGCAGACTCATCTGGTTACTTAACAACAACGCTTCAGGCCAACAGTTTATGACTTAAGTTTTGCTGGGACAAAAACGAGGTACAACTATAGCAGCTACACCGACCTTCTCTTCTTTCTACGAGAAGCATGAGTCCAACCGACGGCTTTATAAGTTAAAAAACCTTGTAACACGCCTTCGAATGACCATAGCTCAAGAAGCCACCATAGCTCAAGAAACCACCATAGCTCAAGAAGCCATCAGAGATCAAGAAGCCACTCAAAGCCGAAATACAACCATAATAACTAAGCAGACTCATCTGCTTTCTATGAGAAACATGTGTCCGGCCGCTGGCTTTATAGGTTAAAAATTTCACAATACGCCCCGAAAGGGTTAAAGCTCGTGAAGCCATACGAAGTCCACATTCATAACTGTAGTAGCTACACAAACTTGCCTGTTTCCTACAGAGGCAACGAGTTTGGCTGCTGGCTCAATAAGTTAGAAATCACGCATTTTTTCCTCTTAGAGGTAAAGCTTTTCAAGCCTCGAGGATGAAACTAAAACCTAAGTGATGACGTGGGATCGATTGATTCATGGAGGCAGCTCACCTAGCCGACCGTCCTAGGATAAAGTTTTGCAAAAAACATGGCGAAATAAAAGGATGAAGCAAAGCAAGGAAAGCTGTTTATTAAATTTCTAGCAAATTGATAAACCGGCTCAAAAGCCAACAAAGTTCAAATAAAGCATAACAGAAAGGAAAACAAGAAAATTCTTAAGTCTAAGCAAAAAGACTACTATTTGGCAGCATGCGCAACCACTAGTTCCTTGACTGCCATGCCTTTAGCAGCCAAAGCTTTCATCAGCTCATCCTTAGCCGCCTCCACCTGGATTACCTGACCCTCAGCTACTCCACCAAAGGTAGCCTCAAACGAGAAATCAAGCAGATCAACATGAGAAATGAAGAAAGTCTCGAAGCCCTTCTAAAAAAACTCATAATCCGACGGCATGCCCTAAAAATGCATGAAGATAAGCTCATCGTCACTGGTTTTCTCATTCTTCAGCTGCACATTCTCTTCAACAAACCCAATATGAGCACCATACAGCTCATCCAGTTCCTTTCTCAGGTTCTCGCTAGCAGACAGCGCACCTTGCAAATCCATTTCCTTAAACTCAAGCTTACTGGCAACCTCCTTGAGACGAGACACTTCAACATGCATGAAGATAAGCTCCTCGTCCTTGGCAAAACAAGCAGATCGTAGCTCCGAATTGACACGATCTAGGTTTTCGACCATCGGAGAAACATGACCGACTTCCTTCTTTGCAGTTTCCAACATCGCCTAAGTTGTGCTAAGCTTAGCCTTCAAATGAGAGACCTCCTAATTAACGATCTTCAGCTGCAAAAAAATGAGGGTAGAAACATCAGACCCCTTCAAAACGGCGAGTTCAAATTCGAGCTTCTCAATCTTTTCAGCAGCCGAGCGAAGTTGAGTCATCAACACCACTTCGGCCTCTTTAGCACACTTGACAGCATCTTGATTAACACACATAGACTTAGCTGCCAAGATCAAAGTCTTATGCATTGTGGCAACCAGGGAGGACCTCCTCGAGTAGGCATGACGCTTCTCAAAAGATTCTGAGCGGATGACAACTTTCCCAACATTGTCAACAAACTTGGTGCATACATCAATGTCCTCAAGCAAGTCAGCCTTCAGTAGCACACAAACCTCAGGAAACTCTCTAGCCTAAACTAGATGGATCTCTCACAACTGTCGGTGCGAGCAGATCTCCCATTCTCAGCAGATGAGTCAATCACGGCAGAATGAAGAACCGGCCCAGACGCTACCTTAGCAGCAGAATCCACTTTCCCGCTCTTCATAGTGGCGAGCCTCTCAGAAGCCGAACCAGACTTAGTTCTCGATGAGTGCTTCGATACAAACCCGGACACCGGGGGAGCCACCGAACCCTTCCGTTGGGCAAGTCTCTCAGCAATGATGTGGTCACCTTCGGAGCAGCAGGTTTTACAGGCTCAGGCTTAATGGACTTTCTAGTCCCATTTGGAGAAGTTAAGTCAATGACGAGCTAGCAGCTGTTTGGGCCCAAAAATATTGGTTTGGGCCGAGTTTAGAATTCTTCTCGGCCCAGAAGCCGTGTTTAGGTGTCGTTAGGGGTTATCTAGCTCATGGGCCGTGCAGTCGAAGCTGGCCATATCCCGTCAGGAACCTGTGGGATGTGGGTGAGTCCTCTCAACAACCTTGAGATTTTCGTTTTCCTTTTTTACCGACACATATTCAGCTTGGATAAATAGCACTGTGAAGGCAACCGACGAACATCTTCAGTTTGGATAAACAGCACTATTGTTGTAGAATCAGCCGACTGTGAAGCACCTTCAGTTTGGATAAACAGCACTGCGACAAAGCCAACTAGTTATTCATCCAAGTCTCGGTCGAGAAGGATTTTCATATCCTTATTGGCAGAGGTCATCTCGTTAGCCTTCTCGGTGAAGCGAGGTGTTACAAGTTACTATACTCAGCACATTGAACGTCGAGTTGTTTATGATTAGGTATTCACAAGTAGGTTTTAGAGTTCGACATTCTGACGGCCGAACCACTTTCACAATCAAGACGTACATATGTTTTGAGTACTTGTGCCCATATAGTTTGGTGTCGATTCGGCGTGCTTATATTTTAACTAATATAATCATCGTGATCGAATCCGGCGCCGACGATTTGTGAACACTGCAGAACTAGCAACCTTGTCTTCAGGCTCTAAAACCCGAAGGCTGAGAGTGTTTCTTCCTCGGCCGCAGTCGCAAGATCAAGAAGTTAGCCGCGCGCTCAACGCAATATCACCATATTTTACTCCTCGACCAAGCTCAGCTGACTAGTTGGCACGCCACTCATACAACCGAATGACGTAGCTAGCTTATTAATTACTCGGCCTGCGCGCCACGTAGGTTTAGTAGTTTTTAGAGTCAACATTTTGGCACGCCTAATGGGACCTAGTGCTAAAACTATGAAGTTCATGACCATCAAGACACGATCGGTAAAAAATAAAACAACCATGGGAAAATCAACGATCGATCTGCTGGTTCAGAGTCCTGGACAAAAGGTGTCACATGCTCGAAATCCTATTGTCGCTGTGACCCATAAGGCTGCAAGTGTAACACATCGAGAAAATGAAGTATGCCTCGGTACCCAACCTCGAAACGCAGAAATACCCAACAGAACCGCAGACGTTTTCATTGAAGAAATAGTGAAAGACTGCGATAAAGACGGCAGTGAAGGCTCTAACCCTCCGACAAAGTCGTTTCTTCGAAGATGACTTGATGAGCAATCTCGACAGGTTCAATAGACAGTTGGTAAAAAAATAAACAGTTTGCTCGAAGTGATACAAAACAATGGTGAGACCCACACCAAATTGCTCGAACTATTAGTTAGCAAAGTCTTCGAAGAATGACTGGTTGATCAGGTTTGACAGCTTCCATTTAAAAGTAATCCGCTACAGGCTGAAGTAGTGGAAGCAACATCCGTTGATGTGACCGAGATCCAATGGATGATCGATTCAGCCATGAAAAAAGGGCCGAAGTTCCCGAAATTCATCCACCCATATCAAGCTTATGTGGAAAATTTTAAATATCCTAAAGGTTTCAAGATTCCAGATTTCAACCTTTTTGCTGAAGAATCGTCCTTATCCTCGTTAGAACATGTGGCTCATTTCACTGCACAATGCGAAGATGTCAATAGTGATTTTCATAAACTACGGTTGTTCAACTTTTCATTGACAGGCTCAGCGTTCACATGGTATATCAACCTCCCACCTAATTCTATCCAAAGTTAGGAGGAGTTGGTCGAGAAATTTCACGAACAGTTTTATTGGCCGAGGATGGAAATGTCAGTTTCTTCATTGGCTAGGATGGCTTAAGCATCTGATAAGTCAACAATTGGTGCGGAGTACCTCTTCCCAAAGTCGAATTTGTTAGGCTTGGTCTGAATGGGCTCGACGTGGAGTACAAACAAAAATTCTTGGGGGCAAACTTTCGAGATATGTATGAATTAGCCCAGCATGTCGAGCAATATGATTATTTGCTCCGAGAAGAAAAGATCTTGAAATCCTCATCCTAAGGAACGATTTACAAAATCCTATGGTCAACTACGCATCGACCGAAGGCAAAAATTCCCAATACGTCAGCGTGGACGCGACCGAGATAGTAATAGATAAACCATATGTTTGCAAGGCATTGACTCAACTTAATTCCAACGATGCCAAAACCCGCTCGGCCACTGAAAAGACGACGAAAACATCGAAAGTTTACACTTTTGATATCACAAAGGTAGAGGCAATTTTCGATCAATTGTTATTAGCAATGATCATCAAACTTCGGCCAGGACATAACATTCCCAAGGCCGAAGAGCTTAAAGGAAAGACGTATTGCAAGTATCATAATTCGATCAAGCATGCCATAAACAATTATGTCGTATTCCGTGATGATATCCAAAGCTGGATTGACAAAGGCAAGCTAAAGTTTTCTGAAAAAACGGATGACGATCGACGTTGATCCATTCCCTTCGGCAACAGTCGGCATGGTAGACACCCGTTTACCCAAGAGCAAAGGGAAAGGGGAGGCTGAGTTTGTCCCAGTACAACAAGTCCCAAAGAAACATTCCCAGCCACGACTCAAGATCGACCTATTTTCCAATGAACCATCTACCGGGTTTTCGAGACTGGCTGGAGTTAAATTCATGTCAGATTCCAGTGTTGAAGAAAGTGACGGGCCAATAGTTTTGTGCAACAATTGTAGGGCACACATTGTATTAACCAAACCCAAGGAGAAATTACCTCATACTTAAACTCCAACATCATGACAACAGTTTACGGCCACGACAGCACCTCCAAAGGAACCCAATGAAGACCAGCGCCAGAAAGTGTTCGATAGGCTCGGCCCCCAAAAACAGACGGACGACGCCTTGATTTTGATGCATTGTTTTATAATGAGGATTATTATTCGCGTAATTCCAATAGCTTAAGCTCATCATCAAATCAAAAAACCTTTAGACTGCCTGAACCACGTGACCAACATTGGTACAGTTACAATTCTCCCACCGGCTTGTATGCTGTGCTATCCAAATCTCATAAACATCGACGTCAGCGTATAGATTGCATGGTTCGAAGGCAGGCGGCCCATACTATGTTGGCCACTAAATGGTAGCCGAAAGAGACGGTAAGAAGCGGAGACGACCAGCCAACCCCGACGATCATGGCTGAATTACAGGGGCAGAAGGAAACCAATCGTGACTACGAAACTACCATCAAAGAGTCCAAGAAACGCATCAAACTCCTCATTCGGCCCGAGAAGATGAAAGTTCACTTTAAGCAGTTTAAGAAAGAGGCCGAAAGCCAACTTTCCCCGTTACCCCTGAAAGAACCGCTAATAAGAGTTTGACGAAATCTATACCCTCTGTTCCTCGGTGAATCCTTGGAATACATGAAAAAGTTTCACAAAAAGTATTCCGACAACGATTTGTATGGACTACCTAAGGTGTGTCAATAAGCTCTCGACTTGGCACTAACCTGCCCTGATACTGAATAGATCATCCAAAAAACCACTGACCCAGCAAACAAAGCTAGATTTCAGCATAAACGAGAGGCTAGGGTTTCTGGCTTCAAGGTCGATCCATACACGGACATTGATACAGCCGAACTCTATTTTTCTCTCGAAGACCTTCAACACCTACGATATCACTTCGAAGTCTTCTCGACCGCGTTTCTATTCGGCCTAACAGCCAATAAGAAATATCAGGTGGCACGTTTGGACGCCTACTTGGACACAAGGGACGCCCAGATCGCCTATGAAGAACGTGCTTGAAAAACACTGCAGGAGCAAAGTCAGACATTGGAAACAAACGAGCTTGACAATTACAGTCCCAATGAAACAAGGTTGGGATCCTTGGCACAAGAGCAAGTACCTGTCGAGACACCTGATCATCAGGCTGAGGATGCTCTAATGCACAATGCTATAGTCCTCAATAACCCGGAAGACGACGACCAGGATCCAATGGGCTTTTCAGTCATTGAGAATATGGAAATCAGCATGGTCCATGTTCTACCTGCTAAATTCCAACCAACTGCACACCAACCAAATTCCTTAGATGGTGATGTGGTCGTTGAGGAAGCAACACAAGTTGATTTCGTCACCGCCACTGAAAATGAGCCAGCAAACAACGACGAGAAACTTAAAACAGCCCTAGCCATCTTGTTTCCCCACTTCTCCTCAGCTAATCTTTAGCATTTAAAGTCGTTGTATGTCACAGCCCAGATTGAAGGTTACCCAATCTCTAAAATTTTCGTTGATTGCGAAGCAACGGTCAATATCATGCCTGTATCCGTCATGAACGCACTACGACGATCCGACGACGAACTCATTCCTTTAGGAATAACCATGAGCAGCTTCGTCGGTGACAAGTCTCAAACCAAAGGAGTACTCCTTTTGGAGGTGAACATTGCAGGTCGTAATCACATGACCGTATTTTTTATCATCGACTCCAAAACCGAATATAATGCTTTGCTTGGCAGGGATTAGATTCATCAAACGAATTGCATCTCTTCTTCTTTATACCAAGTTCTCATTTTTTGGGACAACAAATCAGTCGTGGTCCATCTAGCCGATAATCAGGCGTTTGAAACCAACATGATTCAAGCCCGCTATTATGATGATCACGTCGGCTACATTACCCTACAGGGTTTTAATGAAGATGGACGACCGACTCGGATCTTAGTCCAAAAAGCCATCGAGGTAGGCGCCAAGACTGTCCACTAGGATTCGACACGACTCGGCTTGGCCAACTTGATCCATACCACTGATGATTATCGTCAAAGGCGAGAGGCGTAAGGCCACGGTTTCATCCACGATGGAACGTCTGATGGCCTATTGGTATGCTATTTCCAAGCACCCACATTCGAGCATCAACTTAATTGAATTTTTGGCCGAGGAAGATAACGGCCCAGTACTGTCATTAGACAAAGTTCAGGCCGCACCGGCCGAACTCAAAGACAGTCGACCCCAAGTTAAGGACCTCTTAGAGGAAATAAATGTCTGAACGGCCGATGACCCTCGGTCGTTATTTATTAGTGCACTATTACCCCATGCCATGAAAGTCAAACTCTGTCAATTACTCAATGAGTTTAAAGATTGTTTTGCTTGGAGTTATCATGAGATGCTGAGCCTTGATCGGACCCTTGTTGAACATGAATTACGCATCAAAGCTGGTTGTAAGCTTTTCCGCATGCCCCTTTGCCGGTTTTCGACCGAAGTACATCTCGGCATAAAAGACGAACTAGTTTGACTTCTAAAAGCTGGGTTTATTCGGACCGCTCGATACGTCAAGTGGCTGGCCAATATTGTCCCGATGCTAAAGAAAAATGATACCCTACGCATCTGTATCAATTTTCGTAATCTGAACCTGGCAACGCCCAAAGACGAGTACTCGATGCTGATCTTCGACTTGCTAATTGACGCCGTAGCACATCACGAGACTACATCCTTCATGGATGGGCATGCTAGTTATAACCAGATTTTCATCGCCGAAGCTGATGTCCATAAGACTGCCTTTCGGTGTCCCGGGGCACTCAGCATATACGAATGGGTCGTCATGCCCTTTCGACCTTAAGAATGCCAGTACAACATACTAACGAGCTATGAACATTATTTTCCATGATTTAATTGGTACCATCGTCGAAGTCTACGTCGACGATGTGGTCATCAAATCAACACGACGGCAGACGCATTTAGATAACCTCCGTCAGGCATTCCTGCGCATGCACCGACACAGGCCACCCAGTTCGCATTGGTCGAAGGGCAGGATCTTTGGGGTTTTGTTTGGCACCACTTTGACCAATCAAATCCTTGCAGCAAGCATGCCAAACAGTGTTTTTTTAACAGGTTGGTGACGGATGATGGCACCGTGTCTTTGAAGAGTGGGCCCAGAATTTGGTGAATGGTGTTTAGGTCACTCTCGAAATGCAAAATCTTGATGGCGTTCTGATCTATGAAGTCCTTGTACTTGTTGCGCTCGGTGGAGAGCTCTGAGACGAATGAGGCCATTGATGAAGGCTAAATAATTTCTGAGATGAAAGCTTACGATTTTCTAGATTTTGAAGGTTTTGAAAACAAAGTAACGAGAAAATTTTAAGGGTTTTGGAAAACATAAGGCACGAATGGAAGAGATTCGGTATTTATACGCATTTGGGACGGAAGGCTAAACATTTGATTTTCAAAATCAAGGGTAGAATCAAGTGGGAGAGTTACCAATCATTATACATGCTCAACAAATTGAAGCGAGAAGACCGAGGTTTTCGCGGTTTGAAGACACATGATTGCATGTTGCGGCGGGTTTAGTGTAAAAGAGATGTTTCGGCGGTCGCATGTTTTCGAGGATTATGATTAAAGGCTGCTAGGGTAACCAGGGGGTTGACATGTGGCTAACAGTTGGGAAATCAAGGTCGTGGGGTTATGTCTCATAAATGCGCATAGTGGTAGTTCCCAAGAGTCAGTTTCACTTCTTCAAGGTCGAGGCTCAAACCAAGGAGTATAGATTGACGACCTCAGAAGCGAGGGGGCAATGTTTGGGCCTAAAAATATTGGTTTGGGCCGAGTTTAGAATTGTTCTCGGCCTAGTATTGGTTGGGCCGAGTTTAGAATTGTTCTCGGGCCAGAGGCCATGTTTAGATGTCGTTAGGGGTTATCCAGCTCATGGGCCGCGTAGTCGAAGTTGGCCATATCCCGTCGGGAACCTGTGGGATGTGGGTAAGTCCTATTATGAGAAGGAGTTTCAACAGGATAAAGATGTTAGAGTTTGAAATTAATTACGGCCTGATAACGAGTTAAGTTCAAAGTCCTAGTAGGAGTAGGACTGGCTGAGATAAGGTTAGATCGAGGAAATGAGTTCTAATCCGAGAATGATTGGGATTCAATACAGGTTGGCTACTATAAATAGGGAGGGAGGACATCGAACAAACCCCATCCAATTTAACATACAAACTGCCCTACGCAAACCCTTGCTCTACATAAAACCTCTTAACAACCTTGAGATTTTTGTTTTCCTTTTTCGCTGACACATCTTCAGTTTGGATAAACAGCACTATGAAGGTAACCGGCGAACATCTTCAGTTTGGATAAATAACACTATTGCCGTAGAATCAGCCAACTGTGAAGCACCTTCAGTTTGGATAAACAGCACTACAACATGGCCGACTGGTTATCTATCCAAGTCTCGGTCGAGAAGGATTTTCAAATCCTTATTGGCAGAAGTCATCTCGTTAGCCTTCTCGGTGAAGCGATGTGTTACAAGTTACTATACTCGGCGAGTTATTTATGATTGGGTATTCACAAGTAGGTTTTAGAGTTCGGCATTCTGACGGCCGAACCACTTTCACAATCAAGACATACATTTGTTTTGAGTACTTATGCCCATATAGTCTGGTGTCGATTCAGCGTGCTTATACTTTAACGAATATAATCACCGTGACTGAATCCGACGTCGACGATTTGTGAACTTCGCAGAACTAGCAGCTTTAGGCTCTAGAACCTGAATACCGAGAGTGTTCCTTCCTCGGCCGTAGTCGCAAGATCAAGAAGTCAACCACGCGCTCAACGCAACATCATCATATTTTACTCTTCGGCTGATGAGTTGGCATGCCCCGCATACAACCAAAAGACGTAGTTAGCTTATTAATTGTTCGGCCTACGCGCCACGTAGGTTTAGTAGTTTTTAGGGTTAACAGCAGCAGATGAACCCCCGTGAGCAGTAGAAGAAGTCATCGGCTTCTTCGAGGCCAAAGGCTCACAAGCAAGTGAGGAAGATCTCTTCTTTCCACCTTCATTAGCAATAGGCTCTACAGCAGCAATCGGACGAGCAAGCGCCTCATCCTTTATCCACTTTATCTCTTCATTCGGAGGCAGCCCACCTTTTTCCTGACGAAGATGATTGAGCAGCTAGCGCCACTCACGGTACTCAATAGGAATGCCCAAGGCAATGTGCACTTTCTTCTTATTCGCCGAAGTTCTTGGAGTTGAGCCAAATTTTGAATCTACACAAAGTAAGAATGACGATCAGTAAACTGAAGCCATGGAACAACTCAACAAAAATTCAAGTAGGCCAAGAATGAAGCAGTTTACTTACCACTGATAAAGATAGTCAGAACACGCAGCTTAGGAGAAAAGTCAGACTCCCACTCTCCACTAATCTCCAAGGTGTCTCTCGCCCAACCATGAGCACATGTGCAAGAAACATCAAACAGTCTATGACGAGACCTCAGTTGCCCCACGCCCTTCTTGTGGCCAATCTCGAAGAAGTACCAAAACTCATTTATGGTCAAGCCAAGATCAAAGAACCTGCTCAAGTTTGAGAATCTCATCATCACATGAACTGCTTTTGGGGAGCACTGAACATGCAACCATTTCATGGAGTAGATTACCTATTGGAAAAGACACGACATGGGAAAAGTAAATCCCAACATGAAGTAATACGGATGGAATTTGATAGCTATCTTCCTAGCAGTGGCACCCTCACCGCATGGTTCATGGCCTTTTTCATCTTTCACCCGCTTGACGAGAACTTCTGAAGGAATCGCATGCTTGTACGCCTCGAGAAAATCCTGAAACAGCTAATCGGAATTGAACTTGACACGTGCAGCCTTAGAGTAGCCCATCTTGCTAGAAGAACCACCTTGACGATACAAAGGTGGAGGATATTCGTCACTTTTTCTATCGGAGGAAGACATCTCAAAGTCTCTGCAAAAAGTACAAAGAAAAATATTTAGAAGGTAGCTCGCGAGAAGAGAATCGAAAAAAATAAAATAAAAGGACCGTGAGCCCAACGCCCTTGCTCCAGGCCCCACGAACCTCACATTCTCTCTCAGTCCAAGCCCAAGTCGCAGGAGCCCAACTGCAGGCCAAGCCTCACGACCCAGGACCCGACTCTTCTTCTCTTGCAACCAGCACGGCCTAACACAGAGGGAGGCCCACGCCTCCTCTCCCCCTCTCCGCACCCCAGCGCCCAGCCACCTCGGCCTGAGCCGAGCCGTCCACTTAGCCCACGCCAGCCGATCCCCTTGCCGCACCACCAACAGCCCCGTGGCTTCCCTACCATGTGTCACCCACATCCTCGGCCCCTGCCAAGCCTATTTTTCAAATCCCAAAACTCTCCAAAATTCAAGAAGAAGAAAATTCAAATTTTTTTCTTACCTTGGTTCGGCACGGAGAAGAAGAACAACAACAAGAGATGACTTTTTGCAAAGGCAAGATAAGAAAAAAGCTAGGGAAGGGGGAAGAAAACTTTTCTTTGGCTTCTCATCCTTGTTGGAATGAAGATTGTTCTCCAAATTTATTTAATCCCCTGCTTAAGGCAGAATTAAATAGGTATTGGGGGCAATCCTAGAAGAAGTCTATCTCCAAAACAAGAAAGGATATCAAGTTCAAATTGGGAAACAACTCTACAAGCCCAAGCAGCTTAGGATTTCTACACCTACTATCATTTTCTTGCGTGCAGCCTAATAGGTGTGGGGGCATTTGTGGAGCCTAAAATAATCCCAAAAATTCTAGAAGTGACACGTGGACTTTTTCTCAAGAAAGATAAGATTGACCTCAATAAATGGGTAGGCTTCTTAGGTGCTCCCACGCGCAGCTCGCACCCCTGAAGATAAGGATTAATTACCCAAATCCTATCTTTAATACATTCCCAATTGAAGATTAACTTCAATCAAGTAAATAATCCCAATTTAAATCAATTATGGATATTTACTCCATTATCTCAAGATATTATTTCCTATTTAATATCTTGAGAATATTTCTCCATAAAACACTTAGCCAATAGGATGCCGCCATGTGTAGGGTAAAACCCTAACACTATGGCCGGCCATATCCCTATAAATACCTCATATTCTACCAAATTTCAAAAGCTTTTACGACCCTAAAAAAGCCCTGAACACTTTATTCTCCTCAGAGAAACTGACTTAGGCATCCGATCCATTAGCCTAACCCCTCATCCCACCTCGTGGGCGTGTGAGGCTTAGGTCATTGACCAAAGGTGTTAATTGTTTTGCAGGTGCATTTTCGTCAAGACTGAAGACGGTGGAAATTTGCATCGACATCACTGACCAAGAAAATGATCTAGAGGTGAATTTGCTTAAGCAAGACAATAATAGTAAACCCCTAGACGGCTACCACATGTACGAAAATTTCACATGCCACCATACAAACTATCATAGAACGATAGATATAACAGATTTATATCAGCAACTGCAAAAGGTCACCACCGAATAGCAAGGTCACATAAAGTCATTGCTGAAGGGAGACCATATAAAGTCATCTTGGGTAGATGAGACCAAATACCACATCGCTCAATGCAAAAACCATATCCAGCCATATCATTGTAGCGCGACCACAACACTAGCTAGGTAAGGCAACAAAACTAAACTAAACTAAACTAAACTAAATTAAACTAAGCTAAACCAAACTAAACAAAACTACTTCGGAACCACAAGTCAAAATAACTTTATATTACTTTCAATATTAGGTGGTATCTTATGATGCACGGCATACACGATTTTATGAATCGAATTTAATATGGCATCATACAAAGAGTGGGATCAGTAGAATTTATATTCGCTCCTCGAGCTTGTAACAAGGTAGCACATCTAGTGGCTTTGTTTGTGGTAAAGGAATGGGGCTTTCATAGTTAGTAGAATTTATCTTCACTCCTCAGATGTATAACAAAGCAGCACATCTAATGGTTTCGTTTGTGGTAAGGGAAGGGGGCTTTCATCGTTGGAATGATCTTAAACCTGAATGGTTGTTTAATACATTGGCTTCTGATGTAAACATCTCCACTCCAATTTAATAAAATTCTTACCTTCGAAAAAATAAAATCAAATTTAATATCCAGCGTTATGATATTTTTATATACCAGTCTCTTACATGGGAATCAAATCAACAGTTTCTTCTTTCTTTATTCATATTTCTTGAAATCATTAGATAAGAAACCATCTTCTTTCATGAAACCATCAAATAAGTCATGGTTTCTTATTTCTTTTATTTCTTGAAACCAATAACCCTCTCTCTCTCCTTCCACAGTTCCACTGACTCCCTCAAATGCAGAAGCAAGCCTTCGTATGCTTTCTCAATCTTCAAAAGCAGACACACCGGCAACCTGCTCTTCCCAAAACACCATACCCATTGCAGCCTTCGTCTGAGGAACCCAATCGTTCTTCCCTGACATCAGATTCATTGCTGCAAGCTTGCAAAGCAGAGTAGCCCTCTAATGGTGATTTCGTTTGGCAAGACATGGAAAAGCTCACACATCGATGATGATCAGTACCTGATTCTGTTCGATGCACTTCACAAAGCCCTCCGACTTCCGAAGGCAACAAACACAAGCCCAGGAATGAAAAGGATGGAGATGGGGGTGGGGAGGTCGACGAATCTGGGATGAGGTGTGGCCGTGTGGGTTGGCAGGGAAGTTGAGAGGTCGATGAATCTCGAACCATACCGAAATCCCAAAAAAAATTCGAGAATACCGAAATTTCGGTTTGATTTTGGTTTCGAAAATCTTGTCCTGAAAAAAATTGATTTGGAATTTGGGATTCCATTTTCGGTTTGGGATTCCATACCGAACCAGCCCTAAAATACACAAATCCAAACAAAACTTTTATATGCTACTTAAATTTAAATCAAATAAGATACACAAATCAAAACAATAGATTATATTTGTGTAACGTTTTAAATCAAATAAGATACATAAATCCAAACAATCTTTTATATGCTGGAACTTAAATATAATCTATTGTTTGAAACGTTACACAAATTTATACAAAAACATTTCTCACTTTCCCTCCCTGCCCTCAGTTTTCTTGTCAATCCTGGTTTTCCTACACTAGTTGTTCTACCCTTCTTTGTTCCCTATTTCCTTCTATATCATTGTCAGCGTCGACGATAATAATCCCGTCTTCATCGTCATCTTCATACTCTTCGTCATCATACTCCATATCATCCTCTTCTTCTTCATCAGAATCTGTACCTCCACCGAGGGTGTGAAACTCGGGAGGAGGAGGGCAGTCTTCTGTGATTGCCATCCCTCTTAATCACAAGATGCCGAATGACTCTTTGATCCTTGTCTAGCATGGTCTTACAGTCATTTATCCATTTGGCTTCCATCTCAACGTTCATCAAAACCTAGTAAGCGTTCTTCACTTTCTTTATTTGGTATGCTAGTCTTCGCATTCCCCAATTGCTCACTCTCCATATCCTGGCCTTCTTCTCCGCTAGAAACTCTGCAAGTAATTCATAGATAAACTTCAATATAACTTTGTTGATATATTTCAAATGCAGCTCAAAAGGGTAAAGGGAACTTCCTGCTACAAGAATTCCGATAAGTATACGCTTCATCAGTAGAATAGAACGTTAGCAAGTTGCTATTCAAATGTTCAATCTAAGCAATACTTATAGATAGATGAAATTCTATCAATTACAAGCTCACTTGCCATGTTAGGTGGAAAAAGAAATTATAATGTTAAAAATAAAAACAAAAAAGCTATCCAACCACGTTCATGAAAAAATTTCACCACTCCCCAAATGTGACACCCTCACAGATCAACATGTAGCAGGGAAACCTGTCTGCAGACTGCACACGTTGATTGTTGTTACTGTTGTTTCCGTTGCAAGGGGCACCCCCTCGCTGAGACAGAGAAGAACCACGATTGGACGGACCACCACCACGTCTTCTTGCAGCGACATATGCATTCACTGGAGCAGTTTCAACCAAGGGAACAGTCTGCTCCACCATTCTCCTCTCAGTAGTGAGAAGAAGAGCCTCCAAAGTAGGGTACGTGATAGGAGTATCACGTGCTTGCGCAGCATTCACAGTCATTTCAAAAGCCGGTCCCAGATTATTAAGAATAATCTGAACTAACTCATCATCATCAACAGGCTTGCCAGCTAGGGCAAGGTTATCAGAAATAGAATTCATTTTGTCAAGGAAATCAGCAACAGAGAGGTCACCTTTTTTGGTTTGTAGCAGCTCATTTCGTAAGAACAAGATTCTGTTTTGTGAAGATGACGCATAGCGTTGCTCCAGAGCCTCCCAGGTTGCACGCGAAGTGCGTTTGCTTGCCACGGTGGACAGTACAGAGGCGGTGAGCGAACCATTGATCCAACTAAGGATCATTTGGTCCTGTTGCACCCAGCTAGTGTACGCGGGATTGACTGCTGTATCTCCAGCGAGATGCTTTGGAGGACAAACACAGGAGCCATCCACGTATCCCATCAAATCTCGACTCTTCAGGATAGGAAGAATCTGTGCCAACCACAAAGGATAGTTGGTTCGATCCAGCTTAATGTTAACGATGGTGGTCATTGCGGAGGAAAAGGGATTGATTGTAGGTGGTGGGGTAGGGTTAAGGTTGTTGGGATTGGTGGTGGTGTTGCTGGAGTTGGTGGCATTGGTGTTAACTTCTGACGACATGGTAGAAGGTAGTGGACAATTGGAACAACAACAACAACAACAACAAAGCCTTTTCCCACTAAGTGGGGTCGGCTATATGAATCCTAGAACGCCATTGCGCTCGGTTTTGTGTCATGTCCTCCGTTAGATCCAAGTGCTCAAATCTTTTCTTAGGGTCTTTTCCAAAGTTTTCCTAGGTCTTCCTCTACCCCTTCGGCCCTGAACCTCTGTCCCGTAGTCACATTTTCGAACCGGAGCGTCAGTAGGCCTTCTTTGCACATGTCCAAACCACTGGAACCGATTTTCTCTCATATTTCCTTCAATTTTGGCTACTCCTACTTTACCTCGGATATCCTCATTCCCAATCTTATCCTTTCTCGTGTGCCCATACATCCCACGAAGCATCCTCATCTCCGCTACACCCATTTTGTGTACGTGTTGATGCTTCACCGCCCAACATTCTGTGCCATACAACATTGCTGGCCTTATTGCCGTTCTATAAAATTTTCCCTTGAGCTTCAGTGGCCTACGACGGTCACACAACACGCCGGATGCACTCTTACACTTCATCCATCCAGCTTGTATTCTATGGTTGAGATCTCCATCTAATTCTCCGTTCTCTTGCAAGATAGATCCTAGGTAGCGAAAACGGTCACTTTTTGTGATCTTCGCTATATTGCTCCGGTCATTAGTGTGGATAAGTATATAAATGGATAAAAATAGGAAAGCAAACACAAGATGTACGTGGTTCACCCAGATTGGCTACGTCCACGGAATAGAAGAGTTCTCATTAATTGTGAAGGGTTTACACAAGTACATAGGTTCAAGCTCTCCTTTAGTGAGTACAAGTGAATGATTTAGTACAAATGACATTAGGAAATATTGTGGGAGAATGATCTCGTAACCACGAAACTTCTAAGTACCGGAGTGTGGTATCGTCTTGACTTGCCTTATCTGTCTCATAGGTAGATGTGGCATCTTCTCTGGAAGTACTCTTTCTCCATCCAGGGGTGGTATCTGTAATTGGTGGAGATGCACAAGGTAATGTATCAATTTCACTTGAAGCTTACTTGTAGTTTCAGGCTTGGTCAAGCGCGATACAAACCATGTAGTAGGAGTCCCCCAAGTCGCCGGGCTAGGGGATCTGCTGAAAGAGGTGACAGACAAGGTAAGCAATCAGAGCTCCGGCTAATTGTTCACATTCTCCCTATCTTGTAGGCAGCATGAAGGATAAAGAGAAGAAAAATGAGAAGAGATGATATGGGATACTTTTGCTTTTGAAGAAGTAACTTTCCACAGGCTTATTCTTGAACCGGGCTGGAGGGTTTTCTGGTTTCCTCCAGAGTATAAGGTCGACTGAAGAATTTGAGGGTCAAAACAAGTCCATCAAATCTAGAGTACGTTCGACCCTGCTGATATGGGATACTTTTGCTTTTGACAGAGTAGTGGATGTATCGGCACGTGTGCTGTTACGCTTGTCTCCACATGCTTCCTTGTATCCTTCTCACTTGCCCTATCTGTTCCCCTCAGGCAGATGCGGTATCTTCCCTGGAAGCATAAGATGTTGAAGATGAGTACTCGAGAGTAATGCCAGGTAAGTAATCAGGTAAGGGGTTCCAGGCAGTCAGTTCCTGGCTGGAAGCTTGATTCCAAGTGCTGACTGATTGCTCTCTTTCTCCTTGTCTTGCAGGTAAGAACAAGGCCAAAGGAAAAGACAGGGAAAAAGCATGATATGGGATACTCTTGCTTTTAACCCTGATGATATGAGATATTCTTGCTCTAGTATAGCTTGTTTACAGAGGTATTATCGGGGGGAAAGAAAGCTGAATATTTCGAAAGGCTTCGTTGGGAGTGCCCTCTCAGATAAGAGAAAGGGTTGAGCATTTTTGCAGGTCTGCCTGTCCGTTAGGGATGGAGGTCGACATATATAGGAGTCTCCCTAACATCAAGTAATAATGCTATTCCTTTACCCTGCTTGGTCATAGCACGGTAGTGGGAGCTGCCAGCTTAACATGTTTTAACTCTGTCAGAGCACTTTGAAAAAGTGGTCTATGGTATCTCGAAAGCTGATGTTGCGTGTGAAGATTACAGACAAGCTTTATCCAAGGAGATCCAGCTCTTGAAGTTGGGAAAGTGGTGCCTCTTCGGTTTTCGAACAAGCAATCCTGTCGGGGATCTGGCTCTCGAGATTCGGAGAACGATGCCTCTTCGATTTTTTAGAAAGCAATCCTGCTGGGGGTCTGGCTCTCGAGATTCGGAGAGCGGTGTCTCTTCGATTTTTGAGAAAGTAATCATGTTGGGAGTCTGGCTCTCGAGATTCGGAGGGCGGTGCCTCTTCGATTTTGGAGCAAGCAATCTTGTTGGGAGTGTTTTCTCGAATGTGAGTAAAGGTTGGGCATGTTTGCTAGTCTACCTTGCCACGAAGCACAGAGGTTGACACACAGGGACTTTTCAATTATCCAGTAGTGGTACTATTCCTTTACCCTCTCTTCGATTTTTGAGAAAGTAATCATGTTGGGAGTCTGGCTCTCGAGATTCGGAGGGCGGTGCCTCTTCGATTTTGGAGCAAGCAATCTTGTTGGGAGTGTTTTCTCGAATGTGAGTAAAGGTTGGGCATGTTTGCTAGTCTACCTTGCCACGAAGCACAAAGGTTGACACACAGGGACTTTCCAATTATCCAGCAGTGGTACTGTTCCTTTACCCTCTCTTCGATTTTTGAGAAAGTAATCATGTTGGGAGTCTGGCTCTCGAGATTCGGAGGGCGGTGCCTCTTCGATTTTGGAGCAAGCAATCATGTTGGGAGTGTTTTCTCGAATGTGAGTAAAGGTTGGGCATGTTTGCTAGTCTACCTTGCCACGAAGCACAGAGGTTGACACACCGGGACTTTCCAATTATCCAGCAGTGGTACTGTTCCTTTACCCTTATGGGTAATAATATGGTAGCTAGACCTTCAAAATTTATGTGTCTAAACTTTGTTAGTGTTGTTTCTTTGCAATTCTTTTACCCTTCTTGGTCAGAGCGATGTAGCGGGAGCTGCAAGCTTCACGTGTCTCAACTTTGTCAGAGAACTTTGGCAAAGTTATCTGTGGTACCCATGAGTTACTGTTGCGTGTGGGAAGTGGGTGATTGAACAGTACGATTCATGTGCTTTCTACTTCGCCAGAAATCTTCGACATAATGCCCATAATTTCCGCAAAGCTGAGTGTGCGTGTGACAGGTGCTGACAAGGCTGGAAAAGTAGGTTCCTCTTCGATTTCTGAGATCGGCCCTCGTGGTCTCTGAGCAGCCCAGCTTTTGAGAAAGCAAGCATCTTCGATTTCTGAGATCGGCCTTCGTGGTCTTTGAGCAGCCCAGTTTTTGAGAAAGCAAACGCCTCTTCGATTTCTGAGATCGACCCTCGTGGTCTCTGAGCAGCCCAGCTTTTGAGAAAGCAAACGCCTCTTCGATTTCTGAGCAGGTGCCTCTTCGATTTCTGAAGCTTCGTCGAGTGCAGATTTTTATAGGGGCTGACATTAAGTTCCAAAGCACACTTGAATATCCACCAGTAGAAGCTCTCTTGCACTTCTAAGATCTTGATTTGTCCGACCTCTTCTCTCTTCAACACCTTTGAAAATGTCTGGCCCCTCCGACCGTCGTTTTGACTTGAACCTTGTTGAAGAGGCAGCCCCGCCTTCTCCAGACAACATATGGCGCCCATCCTTCGTTTCCCCTACTGGTCCTCTTACCGTTGGGGATTCCGTGATGAAGAATGATATGACCACTGCGGTAATGGCCAGGAACCTTCTTACTCCCAAAGATAACAGACTACTTTCCAAACGGTCTGATGAGTTGGCTATTAAGGATTCTCTGGCTCTCAGTGCTCAGTGTGCAGGTTCTGTGTCTAATATGGCCCAACGCCTATTTGCTCGAACCCACCAAGTTGAATCATTGGCGGCTGAAGTGATGAGTCTCAAACAGGAGATTAGAGGGCTCAAGCATGAGAATAAACAGTTGCACCGGCTCGCACATGACTATGCTACAAACATGAAGAGGAAGCTTGACCAGATGAAGGAATCTGATGGTCAGGTTTTACTTGATCATCAGAGATTTGTGGGTTTGTTCCAAAGGCATTTATTGCCTTCGTCTTCTGGGGCTGTACCGCGTAATGAAGCTCCAAATGATCAACCTCTGATGCCTCCTTCTTCTAGGGTTTTGTCCAGTACTGAGGCTCCGAATGATCCCCCTCCGGTGCCTTCTCTTTCTGGGGCTCTACCGACTGCTGAGACTTCTCCTAAGCAACCTTTGTGAAGGCTCCCTCTTGTTTGTTTATTTTGACTCAAGTATATGTACATATTTGTAACTTATCGGGGATATCAATAAATAAACTTTCCTTCATTTCAACGTATTGTGTTAAATACACCAAAGCCTTCTTCGCTAAGTTCTTTGAATTTTCTTTTGTTGAAGCTTGTATGTTGAAGCTTTGTGAGTGGAGCATGTAGGTTGAGGTAGTGTTCCCTTAATTTCCCGAGTGAGGAAAACTTCTCGGTTGGAGACTTGGAAAATCCAAGTCACTGAGTGGGATCGGCTATATGAATCTTAGAACGCCATTGTGTTCTGTCCTGTGTCATGTCCTCCGTTAGATCCAAGTACTCTAAGTCTTTTCTTAGGGTCTCTTCCAAAGTTTTCCTAGGTCTTCCTCTACCCCTTCGGCCCTGAACCTCTGTCCCATAGTCGCATCTTCTAATCGGAGCGTCAGTAGGCCTTCTTTGCACATGTCCAAACCACCGTAACCGATTTTCTCTCATCTTTCCTTCAATTTCGGCTACTCCTACTTTACCCCGGATATCCTCATTCCTAATCTTATCCTTTCTCGTGTGCCCACACATCCAACGAAGCATCCTCATCTCCGCTACACCCATTTTGTGTACGTGTTGATGCTTCACCGCCCAACATTTTGTGCCATACAGCATCGCTGGCCTTATTGTCGTCCTATAAAATTTTCCCTTGAGCTTCAGTGGCATACGGCGGTCACACAACACGCCGAATGCACTCTTCCACTTCATCCATCCAGCTTGTATTCTATGGTTGAGATCTCCATCTAATTCTCCGTTCTTTTGCAAGATAGATCCTAGGTAACGAAAACGGTCGCTCTTTGGTATTTCTTGATCTCTGATCCTCACCCCTAACTCGTTTTGGCCTCCATTTGCACTGAACTTGCACTCCATATATTCTGTCTTTGATCGGCTTAGGCGAAGACCTTTAGATTCCAACACTTCTCTCCAAAGGTTAAGCTTTGCATTTACCCTTTCCTGAGTTTCATCTATCAACACTATATCGTCTGCGAAAAGCATACACCAAGGAATATCATCTTGAATATGTCCTGTTAACTCATCCATTACCAACGCAAAAAGGTAAGGACTTAAGGATGAGCCTTGATGTAATCCTACAGTTATGGGAAAGCTTTCGGTTTGTCCTTCATGAGTTCTTACGGCAGTCTTTGCTCCTTCATACATATCCTGTATAGCTTGGATATATGCTACTCGTACTCCTTTCTTCTCTAAAATCCTCCAAAGAATGTCTCTTGGGACCCTATCATACGCTTTTTCCAAATCTATAAAGACCATGTGTAAATCCTTTTTCCCATCTCTATATCTTTCCATCAATCTTCGTAAGAGATAGATTGCCTCCATGGTTGAGCGCCCTGGCATGAACCCGAATTGGTTGTCCGAAACCCGTGTCTCTTGCCTCAATCTATGCTCAATGACTCTCTCCCAGAGCTTCATTGTATGACTCATTAGCTTAATACCCCTATAGTTCATGCAATTTTGTACATCGCCCTTATTCTTGTAGATAGGCACCAAAGTGCTCATTCGCCACTCATTTGGCATCTTCTTCGTTTTCAAAATCCTATTGAAAAGGTCAGTGAGCCATGTTATACCTGTCTCTCCCAAAACTTTCCACACTTCGATTGGTATATCGTCTGGGCCTACTGCTTTTCTATGCTTCATCTTCTTCAAAGCTACAACCACTTCTTCCTTCCGGATTATACGATAAAAAGAGTAGTTTCTACACTCTTCTGAGTTACTCAACTCCCCTAAAGAAGCACTCCTTTCATGTCCTTCATTGAAAAGATTATGAAAATAACCTTTCCATCTGTCTTTAACCGCGTTCTCTGTAGCAAGAACCTTTCCATCCTCATCCTTGATGCACCTCACTTGGTTTAGGTCCCTTGTCTTCTTTTCCCTTGCTCTAGCTAGTTTATAGATATCCAACTCTCTTTCTTTGGTATCTAGTCGCTTATACATATCGTCATAAGCCGCTAACTTAGCTTCTCTCACAGCTTTCTTCGCCTCTTGCTTCGCTTTTCTATACCTTTCACCATTTTCATCGGTCTTATCCTTGTATAAGGCTTTACAACATTCCTTCTTAGCCTTCACCTTTGTTTGTACCTCCTCATTCCACCACCAAGATTCCTTTTGGTGTGGGGCAAAGCCCTTGGACTCTCCTAATACCTCTTTTGCTTCTTTTCGGATACAACTAGCCATTGAATCCCACGTTGTCATTGGACTCAAAACGCTCTATGTACCGTATACAACCTTAAGAACTGCAGGTTTTGTATATTTGACAAGAGGGTTGTTTCACATCAACTTTGCATACCCAGAAAGACTTGGGTTGCGTATATTTATAGCCAATATACAGATTACATTCAGGGTTTGAAAACCCTATTTACATAAAGTCCTAAGCCTATCCAACTCCGAAGAGAGAAGTCTTGGAAACCAAATACAAGACTTCAAACAAACAGTCTTTGAAACCAAATACAAGACTTCAAACAAACTAACGACTCGGTCTAACAGGACCTATCATATTTGTTTCAGTAATAACAGATACATTACAAAGAGAGTTAGAAGAGAAAATTTTGCCTGCATCAAAGTTCATTGTGAATCTATCGAAGTTCACGGAGACATTACTAAGAGAGTTAGAAGTGAAAAACTAACCTTCAATTTTCTCTTTGACACTCCCAACCTCTTCGGCATGTTTCTCATGAATCAGATAAACCAGCTCATAGTGGCGCACTGTAACAAGGGAAACAATAAGTTATAACCAACCAACCATGGTTAAACACTAAATAATATTTTCCATTTGTTCTATGAACTATTAGAAGACAATTTCTTTCACCATTTCAATCACACAAGTCAAACCAAGAGGCAATCCGCTTAGCAAGAAAAATGAGCATGAACCGCACTTACATCGCTCCTCATTCAAATCGCTTTGCAGCTGAAGCTTCAAAAATTCATACACCTTCTCTGCATAGAAATGAAAACAAAATCAATAACTGCAAGGCCCCGAATCATTCTTCGGAAAAAAGGGCAATCGCCATTCCTTTCGAAAAGCAGCAGTCCGTTTGAATCATGATAGCTTACCTTCTTCGGCATCTGCAAACTCAGGGAGAAGGTTACCATCTTCCTGAACTTTCTTCTGCAATTCATAACAAAGTCTCATCTCAAAACCAACCACAAATAAACTTAAGCAACCCAAAAAATCTTATCTTATCCACCTTCATTTAAAATTTCAAGAAAAATAAAATCTTTCAGAACGCAAGGCTCATACGCGAATGGTGAAACACAATAATCCCAAGAAACAAAACAAAACAAAAGAAACCCCTCAGAAGCCCACACTTTGAATGTATCAGAAACAAGATTTTACTAACTTTAAATCCCAAATAACAAATTTTGAGCATTCTACAGCAGCCAAAAAGTAAAGGGTCGCACTCAAACGTCTTTGAATTTCAGAAGCCAAAGTTACAAAATAAAAAAATTCATAAATGAAAGGGAACCTGTTTAAGCAGCACAGACTCAGGGAAAGGCCCAGTGGCGTCATCCAATTTCGATGCAAAGCTGTGGTTGTCTTCCTTCTTCTTCTCCTTGTTGCTGTTCTTCTTCGCAAAAACAATCACCCACCTTCTTACTCCGACTGGGAGCTTCTGAGCTGGAAATGGCCGACGAGAAGAAAACGAAGAGAATCCATTTGAGAATTTCGAGCTTGAATTTTGGTTTTTGGAGGAGGATCCATTTGTGCAGACCAGTTTTAGAGCCGTTGGAGCGAGAGATGCTACAGAGAAGGATACGCGAGGATATGCGAGAGAGACACCCGGCGAGGATATGCGAATTGCGATACAAGGAAAAGGGGTGGTTTCGTAATTTCGGTAGTGTTATATCTTGATGGTTAAATCCTGTCCGTCTGTAGGTTGTCCTGGTCCACCGTTTGATTCATCTAGTTCTTTGGTAGATATCCAACGGTCCAGTTAATTGGTTTTCCTTCTTTATCGATTTTGTTTTAATTCTTTTACTTCTGACCTTTTAGGTTTTTTTCTTTATAAAACGGATGACTCATTATTTTAATTAACTGACATTTGTCGATAAATAAATAAGGCTATAACAATATAACAATATCGTATTAGCCAAACACTAATGACATAACTAACTTCGAGGCGGAACTTGAAATTTTCACTGAGGTGGAATATAACTTTTCCTTTTTTCTCCATTTAGGGGTGGGCATAAAAACCGTCATACCGGAAAACAAAATCGAACCGTGACAAAAAAAATAGTAAAAAACCGCGTTGACCAAAAAAGTCAAAACCAGAACAAAAATCGAACCGTAATCACCATCTTTTGCTTGATGAAAATCTTTGCAATCCTTTCAAAAGAGAAATTCCACAAAGAGGAGTACATCAGCACCAGGCGAAAAAATCTCTTAACAGCATCATCTTTAAAGATGCTAAACCCTATTTGATAGATGCAAACTAATAGAACATCATTAAACGCTTTAAAGGTAAACGAAAACCTGGCACCACCGTGCTTGAAATTTTGATTTCCTGGTGAGCACCCACACATGAAAGGATCCCCTTGGATTTTTGGGAACCGACTGACAGGCTTCACTGTCAAGCATCAACCCTTCTTACATTCCTCATGGATATGGAAGAGATTGGTCAAAAAATTTTGAACTCTAAAACCAATTACAAGAGAGCATAAAAATTAGATATATATTACCTTTTGTGAAGTAGTTTGAAATCTACGGAAAATGTTCAGCAGTTCCTCTCTCCTTAATTCGTCGTCATATGTTTTTCGCTTCAGGGAATCAAGCAAAATCCGAAAATAATTAAATTATTTAATTAATTATTTTCGGATTTAATTAATTATTTTCAATTAATTTCGAATTTAATTATTTTTTTTTTTTTATCAAAAGACTCATCCTTTCAGATGAAGTCTGAAGTGTGGTAAAAGAACGCAAAAAGCAAACACCCCTATGAGAAGATGTCTCCTAGCAGATGCATCCCTTCTCCATACCTGTTGCGAACAGGCATAATTATATTATATATACATTCATCTGCATGGCATTTAGAATACAGAAAAACATAATTCTTCTTCTACAATCCAAAGCATTCTTACTAAGAGACCACAAAGAAATTCACCAGAAATTAAGTTTTCCAGTGCTGAAATTTTAACTTGATCGTTGAATCCTGGTGAAGCAAACGTCCATGGAACTACAAGCACTGAGTAGAGTCAAAATATCTGTTTCAAGGACATTGCAGTATGCAAACCTCGATCTTTAGTTTTTTCTGTTTAATATTATTTCGTGTTCATTCTCTGTTAAGTTAGTTGTTCGCATTCATCATTTATTAGCATATATAAAATTATTATTGATTGTTGATATTATTCCAACAAATACTTGCTAATATTCTATCCAAACGATTTCGATCATTAAAAATATTACCTAAAAAAGTAAATTGTAGCAAAATTTTCAACATGAAATCGTTGTTCCCCATTCATCAGCCACGTACACCCAGCATGCATGCAAAGACAGATGTTCTCAATCTCATGAGATTTTTCTTTTTCATTTTTTTTTAAATGTGCATTAAACTCATGAGCTCATCAGAATGCTATATAAATGACCATGTCCATCCCACTGAGACACACTCAAAACCGTAACAAACATGGTTACATTTGCTTATGCCACCACAGCCACCGCCATTGCTGCCTTCCTCATCCCCCTCCCACTGTCTTGCTCATCCGAATCGATTTTGGACCACCACCACGACGATGGCTCCTCGTCTGTCACGCAATCGGACGTCGATCTTTTGGAGTTTCCTTTGAATTTAGAGTATCTGGAAGCTGAGTTCTTTTTGTACGGTGCCTTCGGGCATGGCTTGGATACAGTTGATCCGAGCTGAACCCTAGGAGGCCCAACTCCCGTCGGTGATAAAAGGGCACATTTCGACAAACCCGGCTTCTCTGCCCTCCCACTTCTCATACTCTCTCATCCAGGGGTGGAGCCATGAAGGGACTAGAATGGTCCCAGGCCTACCTTGACATCTTTTTCACACATAAACAATGAGAGATCCCTTTAATTTTCAAAGATTTTTCAAGGTATTAGAGCCCTAACAAAAATCTTTGTCTTATTCCTTTAATGGGTTCGATTTGAGGTTGGTGGCTCTTAATGCAATTAACCAGCATCACAAGCAATTATGAGGGACTCAGGTGATCAAAGGAGGTAGAGAGAGGAAGTAGGCAAGAGAGCTGATTTTTATTTTTATTTTTTATTTAATTCCTTGAAGTCTTTTAATATTGTTACTTTTGCTTCTTTTTTTTCTTCTTTTTTTTTTATCTATTCCCCTCATTCATTTCTTCTTCCACTAAGGGACTTTTATTTTGAATTTGAGTCATGATAATACAGGGTTGAGTTGAGGAAGAGGATGACAAGAACGAAATCATACTAAACCCAAATGATGGTGGTTTGTAGTTAGAACACTGCATATCCTTATTTTTCTTAAATTAGAAGAGCGTTTGAGTCAAAACTCTAGCTCCGCCCCTCCTATTTTGTACGATCACGGTTAAGCCACGTCAACATTTTATATTGATTTTTTTATAGAGATAATAAAACAAAAAGCAATAGTAATATAAAATGTTGACGTGGCTTAACCGTGACTGCACAAATAGAAGAGGATGGGAGTGTATGGGAAGTGGGAGGGCAGAGAAGCCACGTCCCATTTGGACCACTTCACTAGGGATGCCATCACGCAATTTGGATGGCAAGAAGTTGGACACTTGAGGTTAATCTTCTATTCACTTTTTTTTCTCTCTTTCTAATTTATTATTTTCGTGTAGCTTTTTCATTTCCCAACGGACTGTTCTGGCATTTAGATTGGATAAATTAAAAAGGAAAAATTAGTATCCGGTCCCTAATTTTTAATGTTCATTGATTAAGACCTTATTAGTTTTCAGATTTTGATCAAAGTCCTTATCATCATTAATATATTAATGAATTACATGTAAGTTACATAATTTTTATAATAAAAATTAGTAATTGATTTACAGTTTTAATACTCACACCCTTATTAAACTCCTAATTAATTTTCAATTCAAACATTTCTAAAATATAAATAATAAAATTAGACATAAGTGTGTGCCCATTAATTTTTTATAAAAAAATTAATATGTACCCATTCTTAAATATACCAATTTGTTATATGAAAAATGTACCTTTTTTTTAATATAAAATGTACCCATTTTTTATATAAAATTCACTCAATCTTTTCACTAATCCATTTTTAAACTTATATGATTACATTCTATTTCGTTGATTTGAGAGTATATCTATGTCAAGTTTAATAAAAGAAATTTAATAATGTTATTAAGCCTAATATCTTCTTTTTTTTGTGAAAAATGTACCCATGTTTTGGTACAATATTTTTTGGTTAGTTTTTTTATGAACGTACCCATGTGTGTGTATATACACACACAATATACTGGAGAGTATAATTTATCTCTAATTTTTTTTAATCCCATAAACTATGGGGTCTTATTTTAAATCTCATTAATATAAATAACTAAAAATTTCATTTTTAAGTTAAAAATATAATAACCTCCATAGAAATACATTATTACATTAATGTCAGAAACTTAAACTAAAAATCACAAAGATTTTAATCAAAGAACATTGGTATTTAGAGACCGCATCTAAAGTGTCCCAATTAAAAATAATCAAAGACAACAAACAGGGAGTGCATGGTCAAAAATTAAGGGGAAATTTAGAAATATAACCAAAAATTGTACTTCAAATAGAATTATAGCCATAATTTTAATTTTATGATAACTATAATCAAAAGTTAATATAAAAGTAGTACTATACCCTTAATCATTGAATACTTATATGCTATTTTTCTAAACCCACCTGTAACCAATATCCATCCAAGTCAGTTCCGACAGGGAGTTGCGATTGAAAAGCTGAGCCTTAGATCATTCACTTCACACGTGTTTTTGCCTCTCTATCTCACTCTGCCTTTTTTTCTTTCCATCTCTAGTCTTAAAAAGCTTCAACTTTTAGCTTCTAGTTATTCAAAGGAGAAGAAACATGGAGGAGGAAGAAGAAATCGATAGAATTAGAACATAGAATTATCAATTTAACTTCTCTAACTCGTATCTAAATTAAATGATCGTTGAGTTGTATTGGGTTTTCTTCTAAATTTTCAAAATTTTCCATCTGAGTTTTATCTCTGATTATCATATCTGGTATTGGATAGTTGCTGGACTTGATTCTTCATCATCATCATCTTCTTCTTCTCTCCAAACTTTTCCATTTTTTTAATTTAAAATTTTGGGTGAAAAATAATTCAAGAAAAAAGGTGTATGTAGCCACTTTTTTGGGATGGTTTTATGGGGCTTGTGGCCATTTGGAACCCATATGGTGGGGGTGGGGGGACGAAGCTATATTATGTGTTGGAGAAAAAATAGAGGAAGGTGGGGTGGGGCAGAACTACAGTGAGTGTCGAAGACAAAGAGGTCGAGCTGGCAGAACCTACATGGTGGTCATAGTAAGTAGGAAGCTCAACGTCGGTAAGGTATTAGGGAGAAGAACCGCGAGATTTAGGTAGACAAAGACTGGGCTCGACGTTGTGGTCATGGCAGCAGCCACCGTCTGTGTTCAATGACTTGTAGGTCGGCTTTGCCGACAAGTTTTTTCACAGTTAAGAGAGGAAGAGAAGTTTCTAGCTAGTAAGGATAGATTAGTAATTTTAGATCAACTTTTGGTCATAATTATCATAAACTTAGAAGTGAGGCTATAATACTATATGAGGTCCAAATTTTAGTTATTTTTTCAAATTTCCCAAAATTAAATATGCAGAAGTCATTTCTGCTTTACAAATGCTCTACATAATTAGAGCGTTTATCTAAAAAAATTACATGTTTTTATTTTTTATTTTTGTGCAGAGCTATTAAGAAATCTTTAATATGCTACCATCTACTTAAATTTAACTTATTGTTTTAAACGTTACACAAATTTATACAAAAATATTTCTCACTTCTCTGCCCCAAGTTTTCTTATTCTTCCTGTTTTTCCTACACTAGTTGTTCTACCCTACCTTCTTTCCAGTCTTCTATATCATCATTGTCATAAGCTGATTAATCCGATATATAGGAATATGTAGAAGGATGGGGATGGAGCCAAATGTGTATGCTTATAACATTCTGTTGAAGGCAATGTGTAAGAACGATGGGGTGGATGGTGCTCGCAAAGAGTGTATTTCAACGATGGGGTGTGCAAAGAGTGTAAGATTATAAGGAGGCTTTTGTTGGTTGAAATGGTGTGGATAAGGGAATAAGCGGTAACGTTATCATATACTCGAAAATTAATAATACGATCAATGATACGAGGAACGTTGAGTCTGCTCTTGCAGTTTTGGCTCAAATGTTCGTGAGAGGATGCAGCCCTAATGTTCACACTTATGCTTTCTTGATAAAGGGTTGTTTTGTGGAAGGGTGAGTGCACGAACCTCTTGACTTGTGGAAGCGGATGATTTGCGAGGGATTTAGGCCGAATATTGTTGCATATACTACTCGGATACATGATCTCTGCACTAACGGAAAAAAGGGGGATGCTGTATCTGCTTGCTATGAGATGGAGAGGAATGGCTCCCCTAGACCACATAAAGCTCTCTTATTGATGGCTTTGCAAAAGCAGGTACCCTTGTTGGCTGCCCTCCATCTGTACAACATGATGAACCATGGTTGCCGCCTTAATGAGTTTTTGGACGGTCTATTCAAGGCGAACAGATTTGAAGAAGCTTATGGAATTGTTAGGGAGATCGAGGAAATAAGGATGGGACTGAATTTGGAAACTTACAATACCACTTTGAATGGTTTTTCTTCAGGCTGGAATGCCAATTAGGCTATGCAGCTTCTTGGAAAGATGCTGGTAAGGAGAAGGAAGCCTGATACCATCACATATAATACGATTATATATGCCAATTGCAAGCAAGGTTCAATTAGCACTGCTAGAGTTTCGACATTGTTGGCGCAGAAGAGGAGTGGTAATCAGATGTAGTAGATTATACCAGTATTGTGTGGGAGATTTGTAATAGGGTAGGTTTAAATGAGGCCATGGTTTATCCACATAAGATGAAAAGTGAAGGGATCTGCCCCAACATCAGAACATGGAATGCGCTAGTGCGGTGTTTCTTTAGCAGTTTAGATCATTTGGGGCCAATCTGCATATTGGACAATATTGTTCGCAAAGCCTAGGAAATGTGAATTCGATGCTCTTATAGAGAATCATCTAATTTTATGATATGATTAGCCCAACTATTGTTAAAATGTGACAAATGCACCGGGCTAGCTTACAAAGATGCTTACAAAATAAAGCTCTCTTACCTGTGAATATCTAGAGAAGCTCTTACGCTCATTCCTTGCTTTCATAAGTCGAACACGCTGTTAATGCACTTGTACCCCCTTGGAGGCCCTGGGAGATTAGTGGCTCTGAAGGAAGCCTAGAATCCAATGCAACATGTTGTCCAGAAATTCTGCAACAGGACACTCATCTTTAACTCTTTTTCTTATGGCATACTGGCTTTGCACTCTTGTTGTAGTAGTGTGCAAGAATTTTTATCTATGTAACCCACATAGTTTCGTTCCTTTGTTTTTTCTGGTCAAAAATGTAATCCGTGTGATTTGCTCACTTATGTGTCATGTTCATGAATTCTGAATAGAAATTTTTGTCAACATATGCAAATTGCAACGTATTATAAGAGTTTTCTTACTGCATTTTCCCTGCTCTGTTAATATAATATTATGTGAACAAACTCGAAGGATCTATGCGAACAAATGAAGCGTGAAACGATTCCTTACATCAAATTAATTAAGAACATGCTTTATTCTGTCTAGAAAAGGAAAAAGAAAAAAGAAAAAAAAAACATTATGAAGAAGGTAAACTAGATGGCAACCAAACTAGTCCTATTTTTTATGTAAGTGGTGGGAAGTTTTATTTTTAAAGTTATTAACTTTTTAACACACATATCCTACCATTTATATAATAACATGTGGTGTACCACCTTGTGTGCCGGTCACACTAAAAATCTCTCCTATTCCTTTTTCAAATAAGATTTAGCAATCCGGCCGTCAGCTCCTTTGGGGTAGATACCGCCAGGTACACGTTCATTACCGCTACCATATACGATCCTTAGTATCTCCTCTGGAGTCCTGCCATATGCAAGTGAGTACTCGTCTCCAGCGAGAATGTTGCCGCTGACTTTTCCCTCAGCACCCAAGTGTTTGGGAACCACAAGGCCTTCATCTTTCAAACCTTCGTGTCCTAGTTTATTCCTTAGTTCCGAAATGCGATTTGTGAACTCAGCCACTGTAATGCCATATGGTTCCACTTTCAACTCTGCGCGCTGGTATAGCAATGCTCGAATCACTGCATCTTGGCCTGATTCCACACCCAAAAGACCTGCAACTAACTGAACATGATCCACATAATCAATGATGTTAGAGCTGTTAAATTCACAGACACTAATTGACGGATTTTTAGTTTAGTTGAAATTATGGTGAAAGTTCATGGATGATTTCCAAATTTTACTCTTCAAAATAATTGTGTTTGAAGCATAGACCAATATAAACATAAACAACTTGATTTTAGTTACAGGTTAATGTTTTCTTGTCAGACTAGTTTACCAAACAAATACAATAGAGCCATGTTTATTCTTATCATAAAATGCGATCAAGATTCACTGTTTGCAAAACATAAAAAGAATCTAATAGAATACTTTAAAATACTTACCCTTTTGGAAGTAGCACCTTGGAGCTTAGGGCTTGCACCAACATAGCCAGTGAGACCAACATAAGGAATGATATAGGATGCAAGGAGATAGTTGATTGAATTGGCATAAGGGTCAAATGGTGGATTTAAGGGACTCCCAAATGCAGAATCAAACACATGAGCAAATGATGCTGCACTTATATTCAACAATGGCCTTGGGAAACCCTTCACAGTTTTCTTAATAGCTCTGCACAAAAATTAGAAGAAAAAATAAATAATTTTGTAAGCTTTCTATGTACCATTTGTAAATCAGACATGAATTCCGCAAATCTATTTGCTGATCGAATTCATTCAATCTAAATACTAGAAACAGTCTGTACAGAAATGAAAAAGTTAGACGAAAATCATAAATTAGAAAGGAAAAAAAGATTGAACCTCAAGTGTCCAACTTCTTGCCATCCAAATTGCTCGATGACATCCCTAGTGAAGTCGTCCAAATGTGCCTTTTTGGCACCAATGGGAGAGGGACCTCCTTGGGCTAAGCTTGGATAAACTTTATCCAAACCATACCCCAAAGAGCCATACAAAAAGAACTCAGCTTCCAAATACTCTAAATTCAAAGGAAACTCCAAAAGATCGACGTCCGATTTCTGGACGGAGAAGGAGCCGCCGTGGTGATGTTGGTGCAAAAATGATTCGGAAGAGCAAGACAGCGGGAGGAGGATGAGGAAGACAATGGCGGTGGTGGTGGCATAAGCAAATGTGGCCATGGTTACAGACTTGCAGTTTTGAGAGTATGTCTGAGTAGTGGTGGACTTGTTCATATATGTAGTATGGCTGATGAGCTCCCGAGTTTAATGCACATTAAATATAAAAATTTGAAAAAAAAATCAAAAAAAAAAAAATCCCTCATGGGTTTAGTGACACGTGGCAGAAGCATACTCGGTCAAAGTTTGAATAGCCAGCTGAGTCTTTTGATCTCAATCCCTTACAATTATTTATTATTTTTTCAGGATTTTAATTTGGATTATTGAGGCAGTTACTTAGGATCCTGAATAACGTTTGTCTTTGATGCATGGTTCGGGTAGGTAGCCGATGATCGGGGGATGATTCATGATTTATAATTGTCAACAAACCATACGTTTGCACGTAGACATAGCAATTTCTTACACGATCTGTTAATACGATACGAAAATAACTGATTTTGGGTTAACATGATAATTAATCGGTTGTTATCGGGTCACACGATAATAACCCGTTAATAACAGGTCCTTAACAGGTTTACATGATAATTAACCTGTTTCGACACAATAAGAAAAAAATTATTTTGATGATTTTAATTTTTTTAACTACTAAAAAAAAACTTACTATAAAATACAATAGATATAATAAATATGTATATATTGTTTATTAATTATTGTTCTATATAAATTTTAAAATTTAAGTTTTAATTATTTATTTATTTTTATAGTATTTTATAGGCAAATATTGGGATTAAAAATCATAAAACACATTAAAAATAAAAATATCAAGTAATTTAAAAATACTAAACACATTAAAAAAATTATAATAATTAATTTACACGTGCGAAAAATATGAAAAAATATGCAAACGCTCGTAGTCACATCCTCTACGCTTTGAGGATGGGTAAATGATCGTTTGAATTTTTAAAACCATACAAACTCTCATGAATAGTATGTTTAAGGGAGTTCAAAATAAACAAAATTCATAATCATTAATGTATAAGTCTGAAAGATGTAAAAGCATAATAAATGTTCATAATTGCATCATCAACGCTTAGATGATGGTTACATGATCGTTTAGATTTTTAAAACCCTCCAAATCTCATGAACAATGTTTTTTATTTGAGTGCAAAATTAATAAAATTAATAATAATTATTGTAGAAGTGTGAAAAATGTAATCACTCATAATGAAAAGCATTCCAACTTTCATGAAGGGGTCAACTCCAAAATTTAATATGTATATGTCACGCCCCAGACCCGGGTTCGATAGTAAAAACTTGAACCCGAATCCGAAACCCGAACTAAAAACTAACTAATTAAAGTAAAACTGAAATAACGGAGTGAAAGATAAAATTCTTCTTATTTAAAATAACTCAATAATTCTTTACAAGGCTAAAATAAAGAAATACAAAATTCTATCCTCACACTTAATCCGATCTCATCCCATCTACCCTTTTTGATTGTTTAGTTCGTAAACCTACATAACAATAGAGGGGTGAGCTTCAACAGCTCAATATGAACATAACCTTATCACAGTAAATTGACAATATTAAATTAAGTGTCATAAAATCATGTAATTAAGTACCAAATCATTATCATCAACAATGCATGAGTGCGATACAATACTCTTCATCTCTACCCGTTAATTCATATAATAAAACACACGGACCTGCACGTCCCATACCGTGCATTTTACCTTTGCAGTGGTGGTTCGAATGTTCTATTATACAAATTAACCCCCTGTAACTCAATCATCCCAATTTCCCCTTTTGTTAGTCATCTTGCCTAAACTCTTCGTCGCCAATCCCGAATTACTCTTAAAAGAATCTGTGCACTGTGGGCTCACCTGAGACCTGGTACCTGCTAAGAGTTTGGCTCAACTACACAAAAGATCATTTCCATTACCCTCTTTCCAAATTCCTTTCTCACCAACAAAGTTCCAACCACTTCTAACACATGAGTGATGCACAAGTAACATTATTACATCATTCACATGTCACAATATATCTCAACGAATAACATTCTAGTAGTACTAACAAATAAACAACCAACTGAAGCAATAATCCAAACAACATCCAACCACAATAATCAACCAACACAAATATAGTACTTCACGAAATTTAATAGAATCAATATCTGTAAAGGTCTGCCGTATTTCCCCTACCTGGATTCCAAGGCATTGCTCCGAAATATTAACACAAGAAACAACAACTGTGGTAAACTCCTATTCACAAGTATAAGAAAATTACCAGATGTATGATATGAACTTTAATACGAATCAACACACTTAAGCTCATTAGTTCCACGCTACTCAATTCAAAAGTCATTTGGTTGAACTATATTAGTGTACAAAATAGTTTTGTATATAGCAAACATGTATAGTGCTTATTCAAAAGTCATTTGCCTTCAAAACCATTCAAGTAATATGTATAAATTAAACTGTACAGAAAACCATTTACCAACATGCTTCTTCATTTAATATAACTAAAACGATATATATATATATATATATATATATATATATATATATATATATATATATATACACGTATATAGTGCAAACAAGCTGAAGACTAAGTATGCTTTTGTTACAGTATGTACAAATGCAGAAAAAAGATAACTATATAAAGTTGGATAGTGCGAAACCAGCGGCAGATAGATATGTAGATATAAACTTTATCTATTCTCAATTAAATTAGCATAATACATAAGTAATAAGTAGTTTAGAAAAGGAAATTGAATTGGATTGTTAAACTAGGGTATTATCCATAGCCCTTTCATATTTTATAATTAAAACATCCAACTCAAAGAAATATACATACTTAAAGCCGAATACAATATATTTGATCGAAGTAAGCATATGCATAAACTAGCTTTGAATAACCACTCCATGGCAGATACAAAGAAGGTATAAAACAGCAATGAAAAAGGATAAACAGAGTATGGAAATTGTTACCCATAAATAGCGAGATACAGGTTGAGTAGGTTGGAGGACTAGTTTCTAGTTTCTGGTCATATTCATTGATAATATTAACGGGTTGATTTCGGGTCAGGTCATATTACCCACAGGTATTACACGACACGACCCGTTAAGCTATCCGGTATAACACAAAAATGACACGAACACGAGAAACACGACACGAATATCAGGTTTATTTGCACGTTGAAAGTTTTGTTGTAGTTGACCTTTTTGGGTAATATTTTATAATAAGAAAAATGTTAAGAAGACTCTTTTAGAGTAAAACCTCACAATTTAACATTAATTTTGGTGCGAATATTATGTTGTGTAAAAAATATGAGATGATAGAGAGTCTATGAAGAGTCCTGTTTTTAAGATCTCCTTAGTATTTCTCTTTACAATAATGCTATTGTTATCATGTATTTGTAATACAATTTTATGTCCCCCTTTAGGTGGCATCTCATGTGACGATAGATTTTTCAGTGAGCTTGGATAACAAGATAGTACATCACACGTCACTATATAAATAGTGAAATACTTATGTTAAAAAAAATAACAAGTTAAAAAATAAAACTTTCATTCTACTTATATAATGACACGTAATGTACCACTTGTGTTCCGAGCACAATGAAAGATTTTTCCAACCACATTAGTTTCAATTAAAAATAATTTAAAAACCATTTAATTAAACAATTTATGATGATTATTGGAGTTTAGGACCTTCCTTCCCATTCATTTCTGCTCCTTCCGTCCTCTTTCTTTTTCACGCCAGTTCGTCTCGACCATATAATCTAAACTGATTCTCATACGGCATGTTGAATCCTCAATCGGTCCCCTACTTGGATTGTTGGTAAGCATTTATCATTAGTTTTCATTGAATTCCTTTTTTTTAATCTTTTTTTTTTAAATGAAAAATAAAGACAGATGCTTAACAACAATCCAAGTAGGGGATCGCCGATGAATCATGCTGTATGAGAATTGATTTAGATTGTGGTGGCCCGTGGAAGGAAGGAGCAAACTCCTCGTAAACGCCTCGTAAACTTTTATTTGATCCCATCTTTAATCTGATCATGCCATATGAGAATAAAGTATGAGAATGACAGAATTGATTATATTACTGATTCTCAACTAAAAGTTAAGATGACTAGTAAATGACATGGCAATGGCTTCAAATAAAGTATTTTGATAAAGGAGTTTTGTAAAGTTAAGATGGATCCGGCCTTCATCTTCCTCCTCTGCCGTTTAGGTCTGCAACTCTCCAACAACAACAAAAAGTTCTGCAATATGCCATTAATGAAATTCATCTTTGTCTTTGATGCAGTGAATCAGTTGTCCGCCATTAAAAAAAAAAAAAACAATGCTAATAGGAAATCCAAACAAAAATATATCCCAATATTCCAAAAACTTACTTTATCTGCCATGACCTTCCTCCTTTAATTACAACTAGCCTTCATACACGCGCTTATGCACAACTACACATTTTTTGAATCACATTATTTCTAGTCCATTATGAGGTTAAGCCCACCCCTCCCCCTTAGTGTAGATAATATTGTTTGTTAAAAGAAAAATTATTTGACAACTAATTGAATCACATTATTATGCGCGTGCAAAATACCTTTTTTTTAACCGGCACTACGCGCCTCTTAAGATGTTTTGAACATGTTTAAAAATAGAAAAAATAATATTTAATAATCAACCGATTGAATCCAATTATTGGTAATCCATTGTGGGGTACGAAAAAAAGTTGCACAAAAAAAATTAATTATAAAAAACATTGTTTATATGACATAAATACCCTTGCATTATTTTGTGCTGCTTTTGAACTTTTTTTTTGTGGGGGTATTTCTGTCAAAAACTTTTAGGTGAATCCTGTGACCCCAAATGGGGGCTACACGCTTTATATAGTGGTTCGGTATGGGATCCCAAACCGAAAATGGGATCCGAATCCCAAACAGAAAATTATTAGGACAGGAATTTGAAGACCAATCTTAAACTAAAATTTCGGTATTCCCAATTTTCGAGATTCTATAAATGTTTTCGGTATTTTAAGATGGATAGGGATTGGATTTTCGGTTTTGGACTTTTGGGTTGAAATTTGAAAATTTTGGGCTATGGTCTAAAATATGGGTTTTTTGCCTAAAATTTTGTACTCCAATTTCATATCAATTAAAATTTAGACTTTTTACGTCATACCAATTTGAAATTTTATACCAATTGAAATACAAATTTATTCATACCAACTCAAATTGATGTTCCAAAATTTCAAACTACTTAATTTCATGCTTCTATTTCTAATATAGTTTACTATCAAAGTACTTAAATTCAATATTTAACATGCATGCAACCAAAATAAATAAGTATATATATATATATATATATATATTATCAGTTTGGGAATTTTTTTTGTTTGGTTTGGGATTCAAGAAAAAATTACAGCCCTAGTATATCCTATTAAAAAAAAACTGTACAAAAAATTAATTATAAAAAATACTGTTTATATGACGTAAATACCCTTGCATTATTAGCTGCTTTTGAACTTTTCTTGTTAAGGGGTATTTCTGTCCAAATATTTTTAGTGAAGCCCGTGACTCCAAATGGGACCTGCGCGCTTTACATATAATATAATAGTATAGATTTTCCTCGTGAAATGTTAATATTCAACCATCACATGATTATTTTTTATGTAGGTTTGTTGTAAAAAAATCCATGTGATAAACATTTACATGCATGCATGCATATATGTTCTTTGTTTTGATGTAAAAAAAATCCATGTGATAAACATTTTACATGCATATGTGGTTAGTTTTGTCAGAAAAATCCATGTTATAAACATGTTACATGCATATTGTGATGACTTAGTTCACCAATGCAATCACTGGCGGATCCACCAAGGGCGGGATGGGTCAACTGACCCTCCCAACTTTGGCAAACCTCCGTGGAATATCCAAGTGATGCCCTTTGAAGCTTAGAATTGTCTTTAGGATATGCCCTCTAACTGCTCGATGAAATGCCGCAATGAACATTGGGCATGGCAAGGCATTATGTGCAGCGCGCAGCTTCTTTGCTGCTGATATGCAGCAAAACTAGATCAATTTATATGTTCTCTTAACAATAAGACCTGACCACTTAAAAAAAATAAAAAATTACTTAACCTTCTAGTCTAGGCATATATAAACCCTAGTCTTTTATCATAATTTCCATTAATAATGAAGTTATAATACATTTTCAAAATATGAAATCACGTTGTGGATAAACAATTGAAGTTTTTAATGTTATTTTATGGATTTTAGATTTATGATTTAATTTCTAAGGCTATTTATTTGTTGAAGAAATATTTGTGAATTTTATATGTGACCACCCAAATAATTTTTTCCAGATCCACCACTGAATGCAATGGAGGGCTTCCTCCCTCCTTGTTCACGTTTGCAGATAGTTCAACATCTATCTATATATAAAGCTAATGGAAAAGGTGAATAGTGATTTTGGTGTCACCAAGCTTCAACAAAAAGATTTGGACAAAAATGTTCCCAAAATTATTTGATGCATTTTAATACTATTTTTTTAAATAATTAAAAAAAATTATGTCACCAAGCTTCAAAGGCATCCCAAAATAATGCATCAAACAAGGTAGGGGTATTTTCGTCATTTTAATAGTATTTTTTTAATAATTAGTTTTTTGGTACAGTTTTTTTTTTTTATAAATAATTAGTACCTCACAATAGGCTACCGCATGTACGAAAAATTCACACACCACCATACAAACTGTCACAGAATGATAGATATAACAGATTTGTATCAGCAACTGCAAATGGTCACCACCAAATAGCAAGGTCACATAAAATCATCGTAGAAGTGAGACCATATAGAATCAACTTAGGTAGACGAGATCAAATAGCACATCGCTCAATACAAAAATCATAACCAGCCATATCATTGAAGCGGGGCCACAACACTAGCTGGATATGACAACATAACTAAACTAAACTAAATTAAACTATGAGCTAAACCAAACTAAACCAAACTACTCCGGAACCACAAGTCAAAATAACTTTATATTACTTTCAATATTAGGTGGTATCTTATGATGCACGGCATACACGATTTTATGAATCGAATTTAATATGGCATCATATGAAGAGTGGGGTTAGTAGAATTTATCTTCGTTCCTCGGCCTTGTAACAAGGCAGTACATCTAGTGGCTTTGTTTGTAATAAGGGAATGGGGTTTTCATAGTCAGTAGAATTTATCTTCGCTCATTGGACTTGTAACAAGGCAACACATCTAGTGATTTCGTTTGTGGTAAGGGAAGGAGGCTTTCATAGTTGGAATGGTCTTGAGCCTGAATGGTTGTTTAATACATTGTCTTCTGATGTAAACATCTCTATTCAAATTTAATAAAATTCTTTACCTTTGAAAAAAAACAATCGAATTTAATATTTATGATATTTTTATATACCAGTCTCTTAAATGGGAATCAAATCAACAGTTTTAGTATATTTAAATTTAAATAAAATAAGATACATAAATGATCAATCCAAACAAATCTTTTATACGCTACTTAAATTTAAATCAAATAAGATACACAAATCCAAACAAATCTTTTATATGCTATTTAAATTTAAATCAAATAAGATACATAAATCAAAACAAATCTTTCATATGCTACCATCTACTTAAATATAATCTATCGTTTGAAACGTTACACAAATTTATACAAAAATATTTCTCACTTTCCCTGCCCTCGGTTTTCTTATCAATCCTGGTTTTCCTACACTAGTTGTTCTACCCTTCTTTGTTCCCTATCTTCTTCTATATCATCATTGTCAGCGTCGACGATAATAATCCCGTCCTCATCGTCATCTTCATACTCTTCGTCATCATACTCCATATCATCTTCTTCTTCTTCATCAGAATCTGTACCTCCACCGAGGGTGTGAAACTCGGGAGGAGGAGGGCAGTCTTCTGTGATTGCCTCATCCCTCTTAATCACAAGATGCCGAATGACTCTTTCATCCTTGTCTAGCAAGGTCTTAAAGTCATTTATCCATTTGGCTTCCATCTCAAAGTTCATCAAAACGTAGTAAGCGTTCTTCGCTTTCTTTATTTGGTATGCTAGTCTTCGCATTCCCCAATTGCTCACTCTCCATATCCTGGCCTTCTTCTCCGCTAGAAACTCTGCAAGTAATTCATAGATAAACTTCAATATAACTTTGTCGATATATTTCAAATGCAGCTCAAAAGGGTAAGGGAACTTCATGCTACAAGAATTCCGATAAGTATATGCCGCATCAGTAGAATAGAACGTTAGCAAGTTGCTATACAAATGTTCAATCTAAGTAATATTTACAGATGGATGAAATTCTATCAATTACAAGCTCACTTGCCATGTTAGGTGGAAAAAGAAATTATAACGTTAAAAACAAAAACAAAAAAGCTATCCATCCACGGTCATGAAAACATTTCACCACTCCCCAAAATTCTTCAAATATGCTAAAGTAAAACTGCTAAAGATTATTTCATGGGCAACCTAAATGTGACACACTCACAGATCAACATGTAGCAGGGAAACCGTTAACACTACAAAACATCCACACATCATCACAGCATTTTAACTTCTTTCGATCTCAACTTCTGTCTCGTCTCTTTACCGTACACAGTAGTAAGAGAGTTAGAAGACAAAAGTTTGAATACACCAAAATTCATGGTGAACCTATCATATTTGTTTCAGTGATAACAGATACATTACAAAGAGAGTTAGAAGAGAAAATTTTGCCTGCCTCAAAGTTCATTGTGAATCTATCGAAGTTCACGGAGACATTACTAAGAGAGTTAGAAGTGAAAAACTAACCTTCAATTTTCTCTTTGACACTCCCAACCTCTTCGGCATGTTTCTCATGAATCAGATAAACCAGCTCATAGTGGCGCACTGTAACAAGGGAAACAATAAGTTATAACCAACCAACCATGGTTAAACACTAAATAATATTTTCCATTTGTTCCATGAACTATTAGAAGACAATTTCTTTCACCATTTCAATCTAACAAGTCAAGCCAAGAGGCAATCCTACAAGCAAGAAAAATGAGCATGAACCGCACTTACTTCGTTCCTCATTCAAATCGCTTTGCAGCTGAAGCTTCAAAAATTCATACACCTTCTCTGCATAGAAATGAAAATAAAATCAATAACTGCAAGGCCTCAAATCATTCTTCGGAAAAAAAGGGCAATCGCCAGCAGTCCATTTGAATCATGATAGCTTACCTTCTTCGGCATCTGCAAACTCAGGGAGAAGGTTACCATCTTCCTGAACTTTCTTCTGCAATTCATAACAAAGTCTCATCTCAAAATTAACCACAAATAAACTTAAGCAGCCCAAAAAATCTTATCTTATCCACCTTCATTTAAATTTTCAAGAAAAATAAAATCTTTCAGAACGCAAGGCTCATACGTGAAGGGTGAAACACAATAATCCCAAGAAACAAAACAAAACAAAACAAAAGAAACCCCTCAGAAACCCACAATTTAAATGAATCAGAAACACGAATTTACTAACTTCAAATCCCAAATAACAAATTTTGAGTATTCTACAGCAGCCAAAAAATAAAGGGTCGCACTCAAAAGTCTTTGAATTTCGGAAGCCAAAGTTACAAAATAAAAAAATCCATAAACCCAAAATAAAGAAGTGAAAAGGAGTAAAAGAAATATGGAGTTTGTGTATAAATATAAACGAAAGGGAACCTGTTTAAGCAGCACAGATTCAGGGAAAGGCCCAGTGGCCTCATCCGGTTTCGATGCAAAGCTGTGGTTGTCTTCCTTCTTCTTCTCCTTGTTGCTGTTCTTCTTTGCAAAAACAATCACCGACCTTCTGACTCTGACTGGGACCTTCTGAGCTGGAAATGGCCGACGAGAAGAAAACGAAGAGAACCCATTTGAGAATTGAAAGCTTGAATTTTGGTTTTTGGAGGAGGGCCCATTTTTGCAGACCAGTTCTAGAGCCGTTGGAGTGAGAGAAGCTACAGAGAAGGAGTGTATGAGTGCCCCCATTGAAGCTGCTTTGGAGCGGAGAGAGACCCGGCGAGGATATGCGATTTGCGATACAAGTGAAGGAAAAGGGGTGGTTTCGTAATTTCGATAGAGTTATATCTTGATGGTTAAATCCTGTCCGTCTGTAAGGTTATCCTGGTCCACCGTTTGATTCATCTAGTTCTTCGTGGTAGATATCCAACGGTCTAGTTAATTGGTTTTCCTTCTTTATCGATTTTGTTTTAATTCTTTTTCTTCTGACTTTTTAGGTTTTTTTTTCTTTATAAAATGGATGACTCATTATTTTAATCGACTGACCTTAGTCGAAAAATAAATAGGACTATAAGAATAGAACAATATCGTATTAGCCACCTAATGACATAACTAACTCCAGGACAGAACTTGAAATAACTTTTCTTTTTCTCCATCTACGATCAATTAGGGTGAAATGAACCACTAGGAATAGCCTAGTGGTGAGGGTGTGGGTAAGGCATGGGGCAGATTAGGCCCCAGGTTCAAGGCCTGGTGGGGTCGAGTGGGATAGAGAAAACAAAAAAAATTAGGGTGAAATGAACCAATTTTGCTTGGTGAGATGGGCTAATTTTTTTAAAAGCATAGTTAAATTTTGAAGCGTTAATAATAATTCTCTTTATTTGTTCAAAAAATTTGTCCCAGACGGTAGCTCAACCTAGTCTAAGCATGGTTTCGCCCTTGCGAACCCAATGTACAAAACGGGTCGTTTTTCAAGTCCAAAATTTAACTAGCAACAAGGGCGGATTAGCATCAATACATTTCAATCTCCATTGCCACCCTAATTAGGTGCCCTGTCAAGAATCAAATTCACATCGGAGATCGAAAAACCAATTCCGACACCACAATTTCAAAGCTGAACCACCAAAGTGATCATATCGGGAGCATAACAAGGAGTACATCGACTCCGTCCCGGTTTATCATATTCGTTAGGGTTCATCCCATGAGGTAAATAGCTAACCATCAGATTACATGGTTTCATAAACTCCATATACATAGTAATGCACTGCCCAACATCACTTGCTTTTTCATCACTCCTTGCGTCCAACCAGTTTCTCTCCCTACACAAACCCAAGTGCAAAATGTAGGCAGTGCAACAACATTATTGCCTTGACCCGCCACGAAAATGTAAACTACCCTAATTTTTGGCAGCTCGAATTTTCTTATAGCGGTCCACGTTCTTGTGAAAATGGGGAAATAATGGAAGAAATGAAGACGATTAAGAATGATGAGACGGTAATACAAGCTCTCCGGTGTTGCAGACTAATGGTGATTGGATTCTATACTTATGATTAATGATGTCAAACTTCCTCAGGCATCTCTTCTGACAAAAAAAAAAAAAAAAAAACAACAGGCCAACATTGAACATATGAACTTTCTTATCAGGAATCAGTATCACTAATGCTTAGATAGTGCGAAACAAACGGAGCAACTTGGATACTCACCATTTCTTTCCCTTTTTCTTTCTCTTGTTAGCACTGCCACTGGTGCTGCCACCGCTCTTGGTACCAGGTGCAGATTTGGCAGATGGGCTCTCAGTGGAGGTGCCGGTACCAAAATTTTCAAACGTGCCAGTTTGCACTGCATTCTGTAACCACTCAAAGAATTCTTCCTCTGTCATGTTTTCTTCCAAGTTCGATGTTGGCATCCGACCTCCTGTTTGCCCCGAACTTGTTCCCTTTCCAGTATTATGCTTAGAGGTCACACTAGTGTTAACATGAAAACTTGGCTTGTGAGTGTTGGCTGGACATCTCATACCCTACAACAAAATTGAGCTTCATGCACATCTGCTTTCAATGTGACAAAAACTGTGTGTGGGTGCAGAAGGCGGCATGAGTGTTATTCTAAAGGAAAAAGAATATCCATGATAAACTTGGTAAAATAGTTCAAATTGAATTAATTACCTGGCAAATATACCACTCAGTAGCATTGTATATCTTGCTATCAGCACAAACAAATGCGGATGGAGCATCTATCTGCACATACAACATTGTTTAAAAAAGGATGATCTTGCATTATGTAAATTTCAGCAACTATAATTGTACTGGTGATAATTCTTTTTTATTCTCTTTTAACGCAGAATTCTAAAGCAACCTTTCTCCAGCATATATAAATGCACATACCTTCTGCAACATTCCAAAGAAGAAGGGTTGGGAATATTGTTCAACCCACCCATCACCATCTTTTGCTTGATGAAAATCTTTGCAATCCTGTCAAAAGAGAAATTCCACAAAGAGGAGGACATCAGCACCAGGCGAAAAAAATCTCTAACAGCATCATCTTTAAAGATGCTAAACCCTCTTTGATAGATGCAAACTAATAGAACATCATTAAACGCTTTAAAGGTAAACGAAAACCTGGCACCACCGTGCTTGAGATTTTGATTTCCTGGTGAGCACCCAGACATGAAAATTGCCGCACTTATTGCAGGAGATTCTCCTTGAATCCCCAAATGGGTCTTCACCATCGGCTTCCGGGTGTGCAAATCCAGGGGGAAAGACACCATGCCCTCCATTCTAGGAAACACATTGCAATATTAGGTAAGGCGGAAAAATTTAGAACACGTAATACTTGACATCCCTCAGAACTATATTCAGTAAATGAACAACTAATTCCTAGCAGAAGCCATAGCAAAGGGATGTATCCAAAACAACATAAGCTTCTGCTAACAATTCAAAAGTTAATCACAAAGTTGAATGAAAGGATCCCGGGAACCGACTGACAGGCTTCACTGTCAATTATCAACCCCTTCTTACATTCCTCATGGATATGGAAGAGATTGGTAAAAAAAAATTGAATTCTAAAACCAATTACAAGAAAGCATAAAAATTAGATATATATTACCTTTTGTGAAGTACTTTGAAATCTACAGAAAATGTTCAGCAGTTCCTCTCTCCTTAATTCGTCGTCATATGTTTTTCGCTTCAAGGAATCAAGCAAAATCTAGAAAATATGGGAGCAAAAAGGGCCAGTGGTACAATCAGAATCATAATCAAATCAATCATAGAAAAAATCTCCATGGACATCGAATGATCACCTCATATGCATTCTGAAGTTTCTTGAAAGCTTCAGCAGCTTTTTCATTTCCCATATTTTTATCAGGATGGACCAACATTGCCTGATAAGAAATATAACAAACTTGTTAAAGCAAAAGAAATATATTAACAGAACAGTACAGCATGTTATCCAGAAGCAGTACTTCTATATATGTAAACGACTCTTTGGAAAGATAAAGGTCATCATTCACCAAACAAAGTTAGATCTCAGACTCAATGCTTGGCCATACAAATCTTGAAGCTTCCAAGAGAATAACATAACAAGAAACAACAAAGAAGTCAGGAAAAGATCCCTTTTCATGCTTATTAGAGCAAAGAAAGAATGGCACTTACCTTTTTCTTGTACTCCCGCTTCAGTAAAGAAACATCTACATTTTCGTATCGAGAAAATCCTAATGCGGAATAGTGATCAGTACAGTTTAACAGCCGAACAACTTCATCTTCAGAGGTTATCTCAGAATCAGTGCTACTGGTTGAGGGTACTCCTTGGCTACGATCGGCAGAAAACAATGGAACATTTTCGGAGGATGAAGCATGTGCCTGCTCACTGTTAAAGAAGTCTGGTTGACCTGGAATTCCAGATGTTTGTTCAGGGGATCCGTTGGGTCTTCTCTGCTGATTTACGTTGTTCTTTAGGAAATATATCAGACAATCACTTGAGATAAAAGACAAATTCAACCCCAAAAGCAAACCCAGCCATCCAACATATGTCCAAGCACAATAAACTGAATACACAGTGGCAATGGACAGGGCAATACGCTCATGGCTCAGTGTGAATGCCAAACCTGAATGTTGAAGAATGTCAAAGCTCAGCAAGCTGTGATGAAGAAATATGCATACTTGAAAATTGAAATAGATGATCTGCACTTGAAAGGAGGTAAAAGAATCACCTCCTAAGAAGATTGCAAATCCTGTTGTCCAAAAGCTTCCATAGAACCACAACAAAAGAGCTCCACAAAAAGCAACCACCAAAATCGAGAGCATTAACCCAACGAAAAGTCCAATTAAAGCAGCAAAGACCTGGGAGTTTATTCAATATGTATGAGAGCATACTAATGCAAACTTTAACAGATACTCTTAAACTCACCCATCCGCCTCACCCATTGCAAAAAACAGATAACTATTAATAAGGACACATACATAAAAGTTTGGATGTTCAACAAGTGAGAAATAAACATTAGGAACCAGGGAGGTTTAAAAGGACGAAGGGACTCAAAACAGGTACATTTTGTTGGGAAAAAACAAGTAGAAAAAATAAAGCCAACTATAATTATAAACATCCCAGCCAAAGAGACTGTAAGTTATAATGAGGTGAGTGGTCCGTAGCAACGTAGCAATACTAGGGCTTACCAATACAATCAGAAACTTGAACATCCCGGCCATAGCAACTACTGAGAGAATGCTGCACCATATAACTGAAAAGAAGGATGTTGTTCCCATCCGAGCTAAGCTATCAATGCCCCTTACGGTACAATCCAACCAGGCCATTGATAAAAGAAACAATATACCCCCAAACTGCATAAGCCACTTCAAAACAATTGGATATGCCTGCTCAAACTTTGTTTTGACATAATCACGGGCATATAGTGCCGTACTTTTTACAGTAAGAAACATTGGCTCGTGCCTCTGCAACCATTCACTAGCCATCTTCAAGAATGGCAATGCTGATGCCTTCAAGTTTCTAAACAATCGGGTATCTGAAAACTCTAACCAAGCCATCAAAGTTCTCATATGCCATCTATTCAGAGAGGAACCAGATTTTCTTTTTGTATGTTTTCGGCGTAAGTGGCTCGGAGGTAATGTTCCATTTTCTTCTCTCATGCTTGGAGCTTCATTGTTTACGTTGCAATCTCCTAAATCACTCCGTAAAGAACTTGACTCCTCTGGACCCTGCATTGCATCCATACCTTGCTTCTCTTTCCTCAAAGACTTTCCAGATTTTTGTTTGCTTTTATTCTCCTCCACAGGATGATTGGTTTTACTCGAACTGGCTGAAAGAGGACTGCTTGGCTGGTCACCATTTGGCAGTTCTTCTCCAGGGAAAACTTTCACCTCACTTGCTTTCCCATGCCCTTTCGTTTCTCCTAGTGTACACCCTGAATCTGGACCCTTCTTTTTGTGCTTTGATGTCTGGTGATCTACAGCATTCTTCTGTTGGTTACCCTTCCGAGCCATAGGGTAAAAGACCTTGACGTACTGTAAGCTAAGTCAAAGCTAGACGACTTACAATCAATTCAAAGCAACCGTTCCAGAAATACAATCTGAAAATAAAAAACTAACAGAGTCACAAGGATGCATGTATACATAAAATCAAAACTTTTTGTAAAGTACTTCCGCGAATATACGACTCTTCATAAATCATCACATATCAGACAAGAATTTGTTTTGATAAATTGATTACCAAACTGAAAAATGGCAATGCAGATATCAGTAAAAATCTAAACTTCCCAACTTTACTGATAACAGTACCTTTACTTAGAAAACTATTAAAGAGTAGAATTAGCATTTAGCAATGGAAAGGGGGTCGTGGATGGTGGACCCCATATATCAATATTGGGTAATCTGCATAACTTGTGAGGTGTGAATTAAAACAAAAACCCAAGAATTTCAATCTAACAAATAACCAAACTTACATTGTTCATTTCGCAAGAAACAAAATTCTCAGGAAGAAACACATAATACACAGTATTGTATCAAATTATCAACCACGAATCGATATAAATTTCAATTTAAAAGTAAAAATCGAATAACCCCAACTGAGGTTTAAATCCCCAAATGTCAGAAAAATGATCAAACCCCATTTCCAACAATTCAGTAATCCCAACACACCGAACAAAAATTCGATGAAAGCAATAAAATTGAGCAGAACCCATATCATAAAACCACTGGAAATTAAGTATTTCAACGTTGAGAGATTGATACGGACATACCTGGAGCTCTGAGGCACACAAAGGGATCACTGAGAGAAGAAACTCATACCATAAAGCATCAAAGCGGGATGTTTGGCGAATTGGGTTCTTCTGGACATGGAAGACCTGAGCATCCAGTAATCAATCATCAATGAGCAATCAGCAATCAGCAAGCAATCCAAATGTCACAGTTTTTTTGGGTCTGCGAAAAAAGGACAGAGAAGCACTCATGAAGAAGCTCTAAGGCCGAAGGAGGTTTTCTCTGTGTGCGTCTCTCTCTCTCATCCGAGAAGTTGAATTGGGGTCTGTTTGGCTGACTGGATTTCTTTGTTCCGAAACAGTTGTCGTGCCGCAGGACTACGCAGACCTCGGGGTCCCACGTGTCCCTTATTTATTCGATTTCCTTTTTTGTCTAAAGCCCATTAAAAAGAAAAAAGCCCATAAAGTTTTCTTTCGGTGTGGTGTGACCGTATGACCGTGTGGGCCTTGAAACCAAACTTCCACTTGATGATCGCTCTACAAGTGCTTTTTGATTATGTATGGAGAAAATTTTTAAGATGCGTTTTGAGTCATGGAAGTGTTTCTTGTGATATGCCTCTTGAAAACTTCAACATGGTTATAATGAAAGCCCTTCTAGTAGATTCTCTTATGAGTAAAAGTTCTTTCTGAAAAAGCAATTTCAAGCAAGTTCGAAAATAAATCATTTTTGTTTTGTGCATTATGCTTAGGCACTTTCACAAGAATATTTCCGATTGTATGCAAGTTTCTCCCATAAAAAGGAGACATACAATTGTGTATCCTTAAATTTGTAAATCTGATAGATTGTTCTGGAACAATTGTAGTAGTGGATACACGTTAAAACATGTTTAATTTGATATCACCATAATATAGATGTGAGACTGATAGCTATGATAATAGTGTAAGGTGATACCAAACTAAATAGTTCTTAATAGCTACCCATTAACATTCAATAGGTTGATTGGCCACCTCTAGCCGCACTCTTGTACGAAAGTGTCACACAATCACATTTTGGTAACTGTAACGTGGAAAAAGCAAAGGTAAGTGATTTTGAGATACTCATTTCCTCCCCTTCACACCGCTGTTTATTTCTAGCCTTCGAATTAAATAAATCGTACAAGAACCAATGCATAGAAATAAACAAGAACAAGAGTGCAGAATGAGCAAAGGGTCCCATACTCAAATTGATGAAAACAAAGTAGAAGATAATATGCCACAGCCAAAAGCATAGGATTATAATTTAAACTGCATAAGTCAAATGTTGATCACTGTTGACAACCCCCAATCGGCCAAACATATACAGATAATTAACATAGGAAATCTATGTACAGAACAAGTTCATGACATGCAGTTTCACATCTTACTGACAAGACAAAATCGTGCTCCGAAATGCATGCGCCGAGTACCACAACGGGAGTGTAGAGCTGTTCTTCACAGAGTACATCTCTTTCCACACACGAGTCTTGCGATAAAACACCAGTATCTGCTTGTGGGTTGCCAAGAAAACGCATTCACCAGTCTGACATATGGGGAAGATGCCCGTAACAAGTCCTTTGATACATCGAAGACTCACCGTATCCACCAAATGCCACTCCTCTCTCCCGTAATATTTCAACACCCAAATTTTCATCCAAGCATCTGAAATCTGGATCACCGACAGGCAACCATCTGACTCCAACAAGTAAAACCTATTTCCAGACACACAAGTCACTTGTTCCGGCAATGACATCTTCCTCCAAACATCAAACTCCAAATCGAGCGCGAGAATACAGGAACTACCAGTCAACCAATGAAGTGCACCATTAACAAACACGACTTGGCTCTTATTCATATGGGTGAACTGATCATCCTGAAACGAAACAAACTTCCTCCATTTGCTCGACTCAGAATCAAATATCATACATACAAAAGTTCCATTCGGCCTATGACCAAAAGTCCGATGGTAGCCCGCTAAAACAACATTAAACTTCTGGGTGGACAAATTGCAAGCCAATCCCACCAGGGTTGCCTCATCATCAGGGTAAAATCGGGTCACATGGCGCTCCCTACTCTTCGGAAGCAACCTGAACTCCCGAGTCATGGGATTACAAACATAGTAAACACCCTTATCAGGAATGCTAGAGCAACACAACAAGCCATTACAGGATGCTCTGACCTTAACCCTATCCCTCAAGAAATCCAATGAAAATTCGGAAACACCCCTCCGATTATCCACAACAATCAAATCTAATTTCGATCCCAACGAATCCGAAACCTCAACCAATAACGTAGGGTTCTTAGCAGACGTTTCATTGTACAATTGAATGAAATACTTATCGGAAACCAATCTGTACCAAAGTTTACAAACAGTTTTGCTCCTGAACAGCGACTTAATGGGTAGTTTTGAGAGGATTTGGAGGACGACTTCGTCCGGGAAAAAACCACATCTTTGGGGCTTCATGATCAAATTCCAATAAATATGAACAGAAATCAAATTACCCAGATGACTAAATTAGGAAAAGGGTATGGAAATCGCTTACCAGGTGAAAAATTCGAGATGGGTGTTTGATCGAACGCAGTCTGATGCATGGAGATGAAGTGGGATTTCACTTCTGAGTTTCAGAGTTCGCCATTTTTTACTTTCACAGAGGAATTATGAGCAAACGAAATGTAAACGTTGATAAAAGGTTGGATCTTTGATCCATAATTTGGTGGGACAAAAATGGGATTGGAATTAAATTAGGGATTTTGAGAATCGAGAAATGGAGAGTTTCGAAGAAAATTGAAGGTGGTTGGTAGAATTTGATCAGATTGATGGGCTTTGTGGGCTCTAATCAAGTTGGCCAATCGCAATGGGCCACAGATGGTGAGGAGGTTATCCAAGAAAATGTTTCGCGCCAATGGGCTGAACCCAAGTGGTCCGCATATACCTTTTTTACCTTCCACCAGCATTTCTCAAATTTCAACCGACGAATTGGATAAGTTGAAAAGAATCAAAGGACATAATTAGTAATGGGTGTGTGAGAGATAAAAAGAAGTGTGTAGATATTACTACCCTTATTGCATTATTATTATTTTTTAAAATTCTAAAATACGATGAGAGAGATTCACGATGGAGATAGTGAGCGTCAAAACCCAAATCTTATTTTCTTCAATCATGAGACATGATGAGAATTGTTCCTCATGTTTGCTGGTACCTATTGCGAAACGAAGAAATGGCCAAGATTGCTTAACCACTTGATAACCATTTCGTTTTTAGTTTTTAGTTTGTATTCACTTTTTTGAAATATGAAAAATTGGAATCTTGTTTGACAACAAAAGGTTGAAAACAAAATGGTTATCAAACAATCCTTAATAAACCACATGTTGATCTCATACAGATATTAGGAAAACATTCACAAACAGAACAAGTGCCAATTTTTTAACTAAAAATAGGTCTAGAGACATTAAAAGGACAATAACCCGTACACAACCACAGTTTAGTGCGTCCTTATTGTCTGTTTAGTGACCCTCTAGTTCAATTTTTGTTTTATAACGTGTTCTATTTGCGCATATCGTCCCTGACATTGTACTAGCAGAAAAGAACTTTGGTACTATCGTGGGATTACAAGCAATCAGACATTCCTAACAATCCTTGTATGTGTTGCAGAGGAATGACAAGGTCATATGATCGAAGAAGACTCTATCTATTATCTGAGTTTCCGAAAATCTTGTCATTAGCTATAAATCCAATCCAAAGACGTCTTAAGTGTCAAAGAACCCTCAAATGGTAAATTTCATCACTATTTACTTGTACCTTTGTTACCCTGCTGAACATTGGCATGGTTTTCTGCATCTTCAGCTCTGCATCCCAAGCCACCTGAATTATCCTGCATTTTATCATTCAAGACACTCAGTGCATGTTCCGGCAACCAAACAATGACATTCGTGAGCAAGATCGAGGACCGTTAAATATGATAAATTGTTTATGGATTAAGGCACTCTCCAGAACATTTTAATACAACAGTTGTTAGTAGACGAACTAATTCTATTTTTATACATTAAGCGCTACGAAGTACATAGTCGATATGCCTCCTTTGCTTCTTTCTTTTTCCTATTTCCTTATGTCAGCGAACTCATCGTGATCATGTCCGTTTTAGGTCACCTGTACAACAAAAATATGGAATCTAATCAGAGATCCTCAATTGTAGAGTTTCTTTAATGGTGCAAGGGCAACTGATGTCAAAATTTAAAACTATTGTTCGGTGAGAACAAGCTTCCAATAAGTAATGCTTTCTCATTTCTTGCCATCCAAGCAAACAGAGAAAGCAAAAGTGCAAAGACATTGCAAAAGGTTTTGATATGTACGGTAAATAAAAGCTTTTGGAAGTCATACCATTTAAGCAGGGATCCATTGTCCGTTAATCCAGTCCTGTCGAGGCCTCAAATTGGAATGTTCAAACATTAATTCTTCATTGGTGGAGCTGAAATAGACAACATACATTAAGCCGCCAAGAACTTTGGAAACGGTGCCCTCCCACCATCCCTCATTGTACCAAGCATCGACTTTCTGGAGCACTTTGAAATGAGCAACCGATGGAAGTGCAGGAGGACAAGGTCTAATATAACTTGCACATGTTTCTTCTCTCAAGGGATCCTTTGTTCCGTCATCCGTTACCAGGTACAGGTATTCCACCAGATACTTGTTATTTCCTACATGATCAATTATTTTAGCAGTGTACCAAGCATCCTTGTAGCCTTCCTCGTCGCTGCTGACCTCCACCACAGTCCCATTTTCAAAGCTTGCTCCCAGTGGTTTCTTGCCGCACTTAAATTTCAATATTAATTTTCTAGATTTCACCACCATCCCAGATGAACTATTCTGCAATTCCAGTTTTCAAAACCTGAGCACACATTCAAAACCCAGAAAGCTGTACATTGTACAAGAACAATTACCCAGAAACGCATAACTAGAAAATGTATACATGGAAGACATTAGCAACCACTGAATCAACAGAACATCAATACCATACAGCAAACACCATAAATCACTTACACAAAGCTGCACCAAACCAAAGATTAATATATAATTATATACACATAATCACTTTTTACAAAGCAAACCATAAAATAATGACTTATGATTGAAAATTAATATTCTAATTTGATGTCAACCACTTGCACCAAGAATCTACCTTGAACAATTATATATTATAATATAGTACGGAATTTGGTTTAAGTCAATAAATAATTTCGTATTTTGGCATAAGTCAATGGATACATCCTCTTCAACTAAGATTAAAACCACTTGGCTGATGCATCGACCTCTCACTAAAAGCACAAAATGTTGATTTGACTTAATCGGAGTATTGAAAACATGTTTTGACCTTGAACGAAACACCACTCTTGTCATAAATTTCACAGGTGATCCTTTTTCCTATTGAAACCATGGAGAAATAATAATCTTACCATAGCACATATGTTTGGTGATTGTCATAACATTTCTACCTACTATACCCAAAAAATGTCACAATCATATCAAACAAAATTAAACCCATTGCAAATAAATTCATACGGAAATTAATCAAAAAATAATACCCATTAATAAAACAAATTATAAAAACAAAAAACAAAAAAAATCAAAGAAAATACCTCTTCTTGAATAGGAGGGACCCAAGAGCCATCATCCCAGTCTCTGTGAATCCTCATATCACACTGCTCGCACTCAAATTCCTCACCCCGCAGCGCAACTAAGTACTTGGAGTTCTCCAGAATGTCCGTCACAGTCCCGCGAGACCACCCATTTTCTCTGTAGGCGTCGACGTCGTCGCCCACCTTGAAGAACTGGTAGAGCTCCCTCGGCGGTGCGGGCCTCACATTGCCTAATTCGACTATCTCCTGGAGGAGTCTGGGGCTGACGGCGTTGGGGGTCGTCAGGGTTTGGTACTGGACTAAAATGTGGGCCTTGTCCTTGACCACGGGGCGGCGCACCGTCGCGGGGTAGTACGGCCCGGTGGAACTGCGGGAGGGCTTCGTGACGACCTCGACCTCGTCGCCCTTGCTGAAATGGGTCTGCGACATGTGGGAATCGGAAACCCTAGCAGCCAGAAGAAGGGAGTGGAGCGGTGGAGTGGTGGAGCGGCGGAGTGGCGATCATAAATACATGGCGGGAGGGTGCTGGTGGTGGTAAATGCGGTGCAGAGTTGAACCAATAGGATCGTCGAATTCGAGGGAAGGTGGATTGTTATCGGTCGCCAAAACGTTGTCGTTTCGTAATAGTGACAGCATTTCTTCGTTATTTTCCAAATAGAAGTGATTTTCACTCATTTATCTTACTAACTGTGACGAAGCTAAAATTTACAACGACGATCATAAAATAGCTCTAAGAAATTGATAGTAATTTTATTTATAATTGTCCATGATATGTTCTAATATTTTAGAAACGCCTATCAAAACATCTTTTTCAATGCATATAACTAAACTATCTTTCAATTATGTCTTTTATTTTATTACGAAGTGGATTCTTCACAATATTAATCACTAAAAAAACTATTTCAACTGAAGCAGTCGCAACATGTAAAATCAGTACTAATTTGAGGAGCAAGTACACCAAGGAATAGTGTCCATCCCATTTTGTCTCCACCAACTTTTGTGCAATACTAATTTATTTCAATTAAAAAAAAATCATTTTTCAGACGCAAGTTAGAAATATCATTCATTGTGCTTTTGCAAATGATGTATATGAAATTTGATGGCTTTGAGGTTGAAACAATTATATATGTAAATAAACTCTTCGAACTTGATCTCTAATATTTGGATCATATTCTGATATTCAAAGTCGAAGTCTAGGATCTCGAGGAAGATTTGCTAGTATACTTTCTATTTTACCTTCAGTTAAACTTTGAATATTTGTCATAGAAGGTGAAAAAGTATCTTACGTTGATTTTCTCTTAAAATACCTTTCCATAATTGTTTCAAATAATACAAAGAAAAAAGAGTAAGATAACACAAGTTCGATCAAATTAGACCATTGATTCAACCAAAACTAAAAGCAATTAAAAAAGAACCTAAATCGACACTTCAATCTTCAGCTCGTTATCATATTTATATAAAGCCAAATATTCAAGCCATCTAGATCGAACGATCAGAAACCATATAAAGCTAACTTCCGGTTACTACATATAAATTCAATTGAAAAAAAGTTCCAGTAAAAAGGCAAACTAAATTAACTAGTAGAATTGAGTGAAACCCTAAAAACCGTATATTGTTTTTGTTATTTTCAGGGTTTTGGGAAATGTTTTAATTATAGGGGAGGTTATACTAAATTTTTTGTAGGATTTGTTATTAGTTTTGGGTTAATGATTTTTTTTTCATCTCTTTGCAGCGAAGAAAAACACCAGGAGACCTTGTCGGCAATTGAAGACGGCCAAGGTCATCTGGGTGACCAACAGTCGTATCCCAATCGGATACAATGAGCGACATCGGGCAACACCAACGGCAAAGTAGCATAGTGCATTGGCCCATGACATTGGGCATTTCGTGCGGACGTTTTGCCATATGCGGTGGAAGTCTTGGAAGGCGATGCCGAAGGAGACGAAAAACACGGTGTGCAACCAATTGTCCGTAAGTAGCGTCGCCTTTTTAATTTTTTTCATGTAAAATTTATATATTTATATTTATTACTGTCTTTTATTACTAATACTTTCAAAATATTTGTTACATTGCAGACAAACTACAATTTTGATGATCCGCATGTCTTTCTTGAGGAGGGTTGTCCGAATGAGTTGGAGGACCGACAAGATAGTTGGGTTTGGCTTTGCGGTTATTTTCAGGAGCCGAGCTATGTGATGTGTTTTTAATTACGAATTCTTTCATTTCACTTTTTTTAATTTTTACTAATGTTTATTATTATTTTTTTAATTTTCTTTAAGTATTACAACTAATATGTTTATTTTTTTGTATAATAGAAGAAGAAGAAGGCAAAGGCGAACAAGATCGATCAGGAGAAGAAGACTCTGCTACACCATTTGCGCGAGACCTTTCTCCTATAGGATGGAGGCGCGACGGAAGATATATATTACATCTTTCATTTCCACTTTTAAATTTTTTTTTCTTACTAACATTTTCCTTATCTTTTTCAATTTCAGGAGGGTTCAAAATTTTCGGAGATCAACGTCTTTGCTGATGTTTATGTTCGGCCTGAGGATGAGTTGACCGAGTCCTTTCATGTAAGTAATTTCTTATGCATTCAACATTTATACTAATTATTTCAAATTGTTTTCTATTAATAATCCATGTTTTTTTTCATAGGCGACTATGGTGGAGAAGAGTCAGTCGGTGCTTCAAGAGTCTGCCTCCCAGCTTCCCTCGGACACGCCAATTGAGTATGTGGATCCCCTGAGGATGCAAGGTTTCACATCGTGACAGAGACGTTGGACCAGACTTTCGGTCGGAGGCCAGAGACTTATTGTCAGGGGATGGGAAATGCCAGGCGATGGGAGAGTAGAGCATCGTTATCCTCGCAGTCAAAGGGCCATGTTACGACTTTGACGCAAGAAGTCGCTAGCCTAAGGAGTGAGCTGGCATTGTACAAGTCTCAAATGTTGATGCTTGTACAAGCCCTTAGTTCCTCCGGAATACATCTCCCCAGTTTTTCTGCACCATCGCTCTCACAGCCTTTCCACACTGAGCAAGCACAGTAATCAGGCCCGTCAACCTCCGAACCCGTCCCCAACCAACAGCAAGATCCTTTGAACGACATTCCTATAGATTTTTCAGCTTTTTTTTCATAGTTGTGTTCTTACTTTCTTTTAAAACTTTATATTTGTACGTACATTTTTATTTATATTATAAATAAAAATTGTTTTTTTATTCATTAATTTGCTTTTTTTTTTTGTCATTAGTATGAAATCTTTTTTTTTTAATTTTCCTTTTATTCTATTTGTTTTTTTTAATAAAAATTACACTAGCACGACGCCGACCAGTCGTTGCGCAAAATTAAGCGCGTCTTATAACTTCGTTGCGCATTACCACGCGCCTCTTACATTTTTCGTCACACAAACTTTTCGAGCCGAACTAGTCACAAAGCGCACTTGTACCCTTTTATATCGTACGACGAAAACCTTCATCCGTTTAACTTTAGCGCAACGAGTAGTAAAGGGTTGCACAATTTTTTTTTGCGTGACGAGTTTGAAATTGTTCGTCGCGCAATGTATTTTTCACAACCTTTGCGCAACAAAATATGCGCGACGATCTTCTTGTCGCCATAGTTTTTGTGCGAACTAATAATGATTTGCACGACAAAATCTTCCTCGTTGCACAAACTGTTTAATTTAGTAGTGTACCAATGCCTCCACTGCTCACTAAACAATTTTTTTTTTAAATGATGGAGAAGCCCTAGAACGGCTAAAACTAACAAAATTCCAAATTTACATCACTCTTGCCTCACTAGCCAAGGCAAGAGCGATCTCAAACGGGCAAAAATATCATAAAAGTGACCCACATAAGCCAAAACATCAACTACAAAGTTTGCTAGTGAACTGAGATAAACTGAAGGTTATATGCCAACTTTTGCACATTATGGATAACAGTAAGAAGGTGTCAAGGGGACGAAGATCCACTGTTAATAGCATCCACCAGAATGTTAGAGTCCCCTTCCATCTCCACATGCCAAAATCCCTGGGATAATGCCGATTGAGGTCCATCCACAAGAGCTTGACCCTCCGCAGCCAATATATAAGACACTAGCAACCAATGGATCACTCCATTAGAGTCCCCAACTACAAACGTACAAGCAGCACCACCTGAGCTAATGACCTCTGTGCACTTCTATTTATTATAAATTAAAGGGATTTGTAGAAGAAAAACACAGAAGAAAGAAACTAGCAATGGGCTTGTAGTTCTGTTGGTTAAGAGTATTGTCCATAATTTGAACTTGAGATCCTGAGTTTAATTCCGACTCTATGTTATTACTTGTATCGAAAAAACATATATAATGCAGAAGAAAACAAAATAGAAGTGTGAAAATCATTATGTTGGTAAGGAATGTTAATTAGAAACTTTCTTGTCAACTATCCGTGGGCTGGTTAATTGGAAAGTTTTATTGTGATTTTCATATGGTCGATTACTTTACCTGTGTGTAATTATTGTTTAGAGCTCATAGTTTAAAGTTTAGCTTTCTACGTACATCTCGGTCCAGTTGAGATGTATGTAGAAAACTAAACTCTAAACATAAATTCTTGAACGAGCATATCAATATTTGGTTGGAAACAAAAATAGTCATTCTGTTGATGAATCTGTTTACAAAAAATTAACTAGGAATAAAATTTAATTACAAACGCTATAACCTACTGTACAATATCTTTTTTTTTTTTTAACGATGTACAATATCTTAATTATTGACCATTTTTCTTGTTCACATAAGACCTCTCATTCTTCCTTAACTGACAAATCACAAAATAAGTATCATAATTAGAACTACTAGCATTATAGTAATTCTCGGAGGCATTTTGTTCATGACCATCACCACCACCAACAAGACTATATTAATCTAAATGCCACCCTCCACGTTCCTCCGACTGTTGATTCTCGTACCGAAATTTTCTCTTTCGGCCAATAGGGTAATCGTTACCATTTCCATCCTTATAGTAAACAAGTTTTGAGGCTCGCCTTGGCTCCAAGAACCTCCAACGCCAATCTTCCGATGGATATACGAGCCCTTCGAGTTTAACCTCTTGAGCTCGCAAAAGGAATATAAGCCTTCGTGGTCTTCCCATATTTCCCGTGGTTCTTTGTTGCTAGAGGTTTTCCACATGCACAAAGTTGTTGTATAGCAGTATTAGAGGCTCTCTCTTGACCACCATTGTGTAGAGAAAGAAATGGTTGAGTTCTTGGTCGAGGGCGGAAGCCGAAACCCACCAGCGCATGTGGATTAGCCATGAATAACTCAAGATTAGTAAAGCAGTCGATCTTGTTAATCTCTATAGGTTTTCTTAAGCTTTTGAGGAATAAGAGGGTGTGACATGAATGATATTTATAAGGAGTGAGTTCTTATAGGAATCTGATGGAGATTTCAAAACTACTTGAGACTAGAAAATAGCTTTTGAAGACTAAAATTAGAAGGCTTTTTAGCCAAAGTAATCCTTGAGATTAGCATAACACATCACTTTGTTCCTTGAGATTGAAAATCAACAGCAATGGTCCCTGAGATTATCCACCATCCATTATTTTGGTCATTCCGTTAAAAACTCAGTTAAGTATTTTGAAGCTCTTGGCCAGAAGTTTTGGCAATTTTCAAAGCTACGTAACTCAATCGTTTCTTAACCAAATTCGACCCATAATATATCAAAATGAAGATAGAAAAGTGTAGAACAAGATTATATCTATTTGGAAGCCCAATGGTTGCTAGAGATGACCGAAAAATAGCCTGAAAGGTGACTGGTCCGAGGGAAAACTGGAAAACTCGCTGGAAATTGAGTAAACTTTAACCATTCATAACTTCTTCAATACTCAACGAAATCGAGTGATTTAAAAACAAAAATCATACTTCTCGATGAGAAAAAGAGAATGGTATCTTTCTCGATGGCTAACACATCGTGCTTTTGTCGGAAAACGGCTCAAAAGTGGTTGTCTTGGTCTTGAGTTAGCAACTTTCAAGCCGTTTTCCGGCCAAACCATGACGAGTTAGCCGTCGAAAAAGATACCATTCAAAACTATATTTTTGTTTTTGAATCACTCAATTTCATTAATTATTAAAGAAGTTATGAACATTTAAAGTTTACCCAGTTTCCGGCAAGTTATCCAGTTTTCCCACGGACCAGTCATCTTTCAGGCTATTTTCAGGTCATCTTCGGAAATCATTGGGCTTCCAAATATGTATAATCTTATTCTAAATTTTCCCATCTTCATTTTGATATATTATGGGTCGAATTTGGTTAAGAAACGATTGAGTTACGTAGCTTTGAAAATTGCCAAAACTTCTGGCCAAGAGCTTCGGAATACTTAACGGAGTTTTTAACGGAATGACCAAAATAATGGATGGTGGACAATCTCAGGGACCATTTCTATTGATTTTCAATCTCAGAGACCAAGGTGATGTGTTATGCAAATCTTATGAACCATTTTGGCTAAAAAGCCAAATTAGAATTCATATTGAATTTGAAACTAACAAGGGATATGTTTTCCATTTCAAATGAGGAAATTAATATTTCTGACCTAGGTTTTTTTTCCCTACAATACTATATACCATTATGAATGTCTTAATTTACGAAGAGAAAGATTCGACTCACACGAATGTAAAGAGGCGGGTATACTGTCTTTGCATCGAAACTTTCATTGTCTGTGGAAGAGGGCACTTATATATTACGAAGGATATAATACTTTGTGTTCCTCCCTTGGGAGGATGAACTCATTCCACCACTTGCAAAAAAACGTTTTTTTACGATAGAAAATTCATAATCGAAACTGTTCAATTTCTTAATCCTAATTTGAAGATCATCCCCACGAAATAAACATTAGAAATGATGTTCATTTAGTAATCCAAATGTATTAAATAAATAGACAGTACATCGTACATATGTTACTTTGTACCTACATTGTTGACTTATCTAACACATTAAACTAAAGTGACTAAACGAACAATTATTCGAATGATTTTCTGTGTGGACGAACTTCAAAGAAAGATTAAGAAACCGAATGACTTCAATTATAAAATTTCTACAATAAAAGTTTGTTATTTACAAGGACTGGAATAAGCTTATTCTACGACTTGAAATTAACGAAGTCGGTATAAAAGGAAATGAAAATCCTCCGGCTGCATTGGAAGCCCAAGTCTCTTATTTAGGTTTAGCTGGAATGACTTGGGGCTTTTTCTCTAAGCCTAAAATTTAAAAAGGCCCCAAGTCTTAAGACAACCAACCAAATACCACAAGCCTTTGACAGTTCTCAATAACCATGGTTAAAAAAAAAAAAAATCCAATAACTTTTTTTTCGGTAAAAATAATAAACAGTGCTATTCACACATTTATTTTTATTTTCTATACATTCTTATTAATTATTTATCATTAATTTTCTCATATTATTCAATCCAATGATTAAAAATTTTTAAAAAAAAAGTGTGTAGAAAAAAATAAGTGTATGGATAACATTATCCAAAATTAAATAACAATAAAATACTTCCCCCTTAGAAAGTCAGGGCCTTAATTGACCACACGCTTTTTATGAAATTGTAAAGCAGACCTGAAATTTGCTTCTATGCATTATTGAAATGTCATTTCCCTACTTTTTGCAAGTGGTTTTTATTTATTTTTTCTATTTTACACAAAAGTACTTTTACTAAAAAATATTTGGATTATACTATAAAATCAATTGGTAATATTGAGAATAGTCTAACTAACTGCAAGTGACCCTCTACCGTAGTGGTGGAAATGAGTGTTGCCCTTTCACTATGACGTGGGTTCGAATCTGGTCGGCTCCGTAATCTAACATTTAATCTAACAAATCGATTGTTTGACAAAAAAAAAAAAAAGTAGTCTAACTTACATATAAACCCTTGCAAGGTGATGTGTGACTCTTTTAACCTTCACATCCTCACACGCAGTGTGACAAATTTTCAAGCTAAGCACGTAGACAACACAAATTGGGTGAAGCAGTGCACATATGACCTTTGAGCAACACACGTGGGTCAACCTACTCTAGTACCATGAAGAATGTTAAGATTTTATCATAAAACCGATTAACAATAAGAAAAGTAGTCCAACTTATTTGCCAAGTTGACATGTAATACTTTTCACCAGTCTTCGAAGATATGATTTGAGAGGAAGTAGGAAAAAAATTAAACCACGGAGGAAGAGCCATGCATGTTAGCATGTCACCAAAAGGAGGGAAAAAGCTTGAAAGAAATGGACCCCATGCTGGTAAAACCCAACGGAAAGAGTCTCAAGTGGGATATGAAGGAAATAATGAGATTTTGCCTCTGTCGAGTTTTCTTTCGACTCAGTCACACTCAGCCCTAATAAGTCATGGAGAAGGTTAAAAGGAATTTAGCTTTTCAATTCCCACTTGTGGACATCATCATTTTGTACAAGAAGTCACCACCACCCCTCTGACCCTCCTCTTAGCATGTAAAAAACTATGCCAACCAACAATTACTACCAAATTTTGCTTCGATCTTAGAATTACTTTTGACTGTTAAATGCAACACTAATTTGGCGAAATTCAATTTCATTATCGTTTTATTTAGGAGTTTTAACGAAACATTTTCGGTACTATTCATTTTTAACGAAAAACCACATTTTTACATTTCTTGGTATTATTCACTTACACTTTTTTTTGTCATTTTTATTAAAATCAAAGTTTTTTTAGAATTTTTGTTAGTTTTTCTTTTTATTTATGTATCCAACTACTTTTCATTTATTTTTAAGATTTTTTCGTTCTTTTATTTGCTTGAATTTCATTTAAAGAAGCGTAAACTCAAGAGTGTGTTGACGTGTTTAGAGTTGGAGTGAAAAAGAGCTAGAGCGATCGAGTAGAAGTTGGAATTGAGAAAGAATCATGATTAGAACGTCCCTCACACTTTCCAATTAATGATTCTTGCTTGTGCAAGATTGCAAATTAACCACGGAGGTGGATTGTCTGCCCTCCCATTTCCATACTCTTTACATCCCCTCTTATTTGTGTGGTCACAGTTAAGCTACGTTAATATTTTATATTCCTATTACTTTTTATTTTATTATTTCTATAAAAAATAAATATAAAATATTAACGTGGCTTAACCGTGACCACACATGACAAGAAGACATAAAAAAAGTATGGAAATGGAAGGGTAGACAATCCCCCTCCATTATCCACAAAATGAATTGCGAGAATTAAGAAGTGCTGCACATTGAGAATTCAAACTTGTAAATTATTTCAATATTAGAAATACAATTAAATTCATCATGACGTAATTGGCGAGAGGAGTAGAAAGAGATTCGAATTTGAGAAATTATTTTAATATTAGAAAGAGAAAATCCTACCCACCTTAACTAGTTCCTTGGTCATATCACCTGATTTGAACTCATCTGGATTCACAGATAATTCAAATTTTTATGCATTGGAGTCAATGTCATCATAGTTTAGTTGGCCATTTTCTCCTAATAGATAATTGCATAACCTAATTTGTTTGAGAAAATACAATTTGGAAAACTAACAACTAAAATTCGACAGAAACTACAGAAACATCATTTTCGTGACACATCAAAAATTGACATATATACGCACAAAGAGCATAGCACTTTGCCCATGAATTATTGCTTATGAGGTCTGGCAAAACCTAAGCCATGATGTGGTGGACAAGGCATACAAAGTTTTTCTCAATACGATGCTGACATATATTAATATATATTCCCGATCTGGTAGGGGAATCTCGATCAATAATATCCAATGTTTGGTTCAGATGAAAAACAATTTGTCTAAAACTATATACGGTTCATCATTTTCTACCCAGGTATAATGTTAGGTAAAGACTTTTCTTACCACGTGGTGGAGGTTTGGCCATTGTCGAGGTGAAACTGACATTTCTTACCGTGCTACGAACATTATGAACCAATAGAGGAGATTTGAACGCTATATTACGGGTGCATAGATAAATAAAATGAATAATTTGAGTTACAAACTCTTTTACTCACAAGACATGTTCGTATTTGTGTTGTAATATGTCATTACTCGTTAAATTTTTTTGATATTCTTCAACGCTTATTTAGCCGTAAATTCAGCTGCAATTAGTACATTCAACCCTAGATTTGAGTTATCAACTAGTGCATGCAAACCCTAGATTTGAGTCAAATGCGGCCAAGTTGTCCATTTATGACCAAGACTGAGACATTTATGAGTGGATGAATTCACTGATTAAAAATTAGCAAAATATAAATAAATATCACCCCATTTTTGAGCTTCTCAGACTCTCAGGTCAGCACATTTATGAGGGATAAAATGAACCAAAAAATCAACAAAAAAGAAAAAAGGGACATCAGCTTTTGGATGAAGAACTTGTAGAAAAAAGGAAAAAGAGGGTCTCCTCCAATAATACAGTTGATTTTATTTTAATTTGTACATAAAGATAGGAGCATCAGAAAAGTTAAAGTTGCGGATTCGAGTCGTGGAAACAACTTCTTTATAAGTAAGAATAAGGCCTACTATGATATGATCCCTCCCGACCTTCGTAAAGTAGTGAACCTTGTTGACTTAGGGTCGGAAAGGAGAGCAGCAGTCACGAGTGGGAAGTCTTGCACAGATCTGAGAGAATATTTATTCTCTTACTTTCTCAGCCAACAACATATAAAACAACGAAACTGATGACTGCCAACAGCATATTTCAGTATTTCTGCACTCACAACAATAATACATTTCCAATTGATTGCCTTCACAGAATAAGTAACAGCTGCAGGCAATAATAACAAAACTAAATAAATAAAATTTTATTTTTATTTATTTCCCACTGAATAAAAACAACATATATGTATGTCACTACTCATTAATATTTCTGAATTTCTACATTTTTTACAACCCTACTTGGAGGACCACCGGCAAAAGAGTCCTTGCTTTGATTGAGGATTTGCTATGGTGGGCTTCTAGTTTGAGGTAATTGTGGAACAGCTCAGGAGGGATAGACAAGGAAGGAGAAGAAGAGTTGGTCGGTAACGATGAGGAACGGAGGCCAAACTCTATATCAGTGAATTCCGACACAAAGCTTGAACCAAAACACAAAACAAAGACAACAGACCCGGCGTGACGTCTTACAAGGTCAAGAAAAGGTCTTACAAGGTCAAGAAGAAGGGAAGGGATCGATAAGTAGTAGAAGATGAAAGAATACGGTAGGAACGAATATAGAAATACGAAGAAAAAGCTCAGGTAGGATAGCACCAAATTCCCATCAACCACCACCTCCCTTCAACACCACCACAAAACTCGTCCCAAATTCAAAGCTTCCGTTTTGGTCTTCGCTTTTGTGAAAGTCTGCGAAAACACATATGCAACGGATCTCATCAGAATTTTAAAGTTAATGCGTGACGTGTTGTATATTAGCACAAGGTATACATACATGAAAATGGTTTAGATTTTGCATACCTCGGAGTGGAAATTTGTGTCTAGATTTCATGTTTGAAGAGAGCTTTTGAGAATTCCCCATCGACAGAATGAAAGAAGAGAGAAACAACGGAAATTTTTATGTGGAAAAAAGTGAAGGGGCAGTGGCGAGGTTTATAATGGGAGGAGGGAAGACTAGCAGTGGGCTGCCCTGATGGACCTGACAGCGACAGGTGCAAGGCCCAGAAAGAATGTAAACGGACTGGTGACTGACGTCAGCACAGAGTTTGCTCTCGCGGTGGCGAGATTTTTCAATGTGACTGAAATACGAAATGATACATCACGTATTACTATACAAATTGTAGGATATGTGTGTTAAAAAATTAATAACTTAAAAAATACAATTTTCCATCATTTATATAAAAACATATAATGTATTATCTGTGTTCCGATTATAATGAATAATTTCTCCTTGCAGTGGCTGTACGGCTGCCCGTGCCGCCCCCCGTTGAAAAGGTAATGATAAAAGGGCAAGTAAATAACGTTCGGTCAATGTGCCCCCCCTACTTATTCCGGTAGGTCATTCAAATGTTATAAAATTAAGTGAAAAGACATGAAGAAATATATATATTTTTTGTAACAAAAAATTTAGGAGGAGCGGAAGTTTATCTATCTCAAGGTCATAATATATCAAAAACCTCTTTGAAAATTTATAAAAGTTTAGGAGGGGTGTAGCCTTTTTTTTAAGTTTTTACAAATTGCCAGAAATTACCAACAACGAGAGATCGAACAACCATAGTTGACAATATAATATTTCTTTCACTTATATTATAACATTTAAAATACCGTTTGCCGTTTAAATATCATTCACTTAAAAAATCTCTTACTGACCTCCCACTGTTCCAATGTTTGCATGGGGTCGTGTCCCGTACCCAGAGGGACCAAGAGCTCTCCGCGTGGCAGGAGTTGGTCCGTTTGGTCCACAGGTGGAGGGAGTGGACCGAGTGGTCGTGTGGTTCTCCGGAATTTTACACCACGTACGGCAGACTCCATTGTAACTTAGTCAAAAAAAACAATAGTTCCCATTGCCAGTAGTTCTCGTTACTTCGCGATCTATAAATTTCTACGTAAATTCTTACTAATCACAGCTGGTAATTAGGTGCCAAGTGTAAGTCATTTCGGCTCGAGATTATAGGTATATCCTGATGCTAGTGGTGAGAATAACCAATCTCCCACAAAACTTTTTTTTACCAAATAAAAAATAAAAAATAAAATAATAGCTCCCCTTGTTTTATTTAAAGAAGAACAGCCTGAAAATTGAGTATTAATTAGCAAAAGCCAGCTTGGTTGGCTATGAAATCACCAAAACTAATTTTAATTTACAATTTACAATGATCCTTGTGCAGTTTGTTGTGCAGTTTACAATGTCTAAACTGTGCACTCGTTTGGAAGTGCATTTCAAATGATTGAAAGCGATTTTAATGAAATTAATTTTGGATTCCGAAAACACTTTAAATGTTTTTTTAATGGAGCATCAAATATGTGTTTTTTGCATAAAACATTTCAAAAGCTTTTTCATGATCAATTAAAATTTTTACTAAAAGATTAATATAAATAACATTTTCACAAAAAACACTTTCAATTATTTTGAACACTTCCAAATAAGCCATGTACATCAAATCATCAAATTATATATATACTAACCAGCTATAGGTCTACTAAAACTTCTCTAGTTAATAGTAAAAGATGTTATGCCTCCCACCAATCTTATTTCCTCACTTTCTTCTTAATAGAAAATTTAATGACCAAGATTGAAAATTTTATACAAAATCTAGTAAAAAGATTTTCAAAATCCTGTTTATAAATTGGGTCTTTGAATTTAGGCCTAGTCAACCAATACAAAATTTGATTAGAACCCATTCATCTACATTAGCGTATCTAAGACATACGGAAGTATCAAAGCTTAACAAATTTTGTCTTCTCCCTTTATATATATAGATTATGAAATAATTGCAGTTTTTAGGGCAATGACATTACCTCATCTCCAAGAGACTAATATATTTCGATGCTCTGGACCTGATATATGTGCTCATTCTTTTGAGGTGATCATATAGTCAATGGGTTGATATTGAAGAAATTCTTTTTAGGGTTTTCACTAATATACATTATTAAAAAGTCGCACATGGAAAAGTTATGGGACCTTGTATGTTCTTGTAAATAATTAATCTACTTTCTTTATTGACAATTGAGTTTGTTGTGAAATTTCAAAACTTTTTATGATATCCGAGCAAGTTGTTCACGGTTGATACTTATTGGCTAAATGTGCTCTATGCCACCCAATTGTGTGTTGTCTATTTGTTTAGTTTGAGTATTATCGCATGCAAGAGGGTGATTGAGGACATGGAATGTTGTTTCACATCCATTAGTCTTAGTGGTGAACTAATAGGCTTAACTTAAGTGGCATCACTGTTTTGAAAATTCCCGCCTAAGCGCTAGGCGGTTGGCTACGACTTCAGTTAATCCCTAAGTGTTTGAAAATTAAGAAAGGGCGTCTAAGTAGCCCAAACCGCCTAGACCACCTTGGCACCCACCTAACCCGCCCATACTCGCCTAGCACCTACCTAGGTTGTGACTCTCACTTCAACAAAAAATATATAACTTTTATTTTGCATTTGATTTTTCCCAATAAATTGAAAGATAATTGAAAGAGACTTGTTGAATACTTAGATGGACACACATTATATGCTTGTTTCCATGTATTCATTATGTTCTAATACTTTATAATTTATAGGCTTTTTAGCCAAAATGGTCATTGAGATTTGCATAACACATCACTTTGGTTCCTGAGATTGAAAATCAATAGAAATGGTCACTGAGATTGTCCACCATCTATTATTTTGGTCCTTCCATCAAAAACCCTGTTAAGTGTACCGGAGCTCTTGGACGGAAGTTTGAGCAATTTTCAAAGCTTCATAACTCAATCGTTTCTTAACCAAATTCGACCCATAATATATCAAAATGAAGATATGAAAGTGTAGAACAAGATTATACATATTTGGAAGCCCAATGGTTGCCAGAGATGGCCGGAAAATATCCTGAAAGGTGACTCGTCCGCTGGAAAACTGGAAAACTCGTCGAAAACTGGGTAAACTTTAAACGTTCATAACTTCTTTAATACTCAACGAAATCGAGTGATTCAAAAACAAAAATCATACTTCTCAACGAGACGAAGAGAATGGTACCTTTCTCAATGGGTAATTCACCATGTTTTGGTCAGAAAACGGCTCGAAATTGGCTAACTCGAGACCAAGACAGCCACTTTCAAGCCATTTTCCAGCCAAACCATGACAATCGAGAAATGTACCATTCTCTTTTTCTCGTCGAGAAGTATGATTTACATTTTTGAATCACTCGATTTCGTTGAGCATTGAAGAAGTTATGAACGTTTAAAGTTTACTCAGTTTCCGACGAGTTTTCCAGTTTTCGGGCAGACCAATCAACTTTCAGGCTATTTTCCGGCCATCTCCGGCAACCATTGGGCTTCCAAATTGGTATAATCTTATTCTACACTTTCTTATCTTGATATATTATGGGTCGAATTTGGTTAAGAAACGATTGAATTACGAAGCTTTGAAAATTGCCCAAACTTTCGGCCAAGAGCTCCGGGATACTTAACGAAGTTTTTAGTAGAATGACCAAAACAATGGATGGTGGACAATCGCATGGACCATTTTTATTGATTTTCAATCTCAGGGACCAAAGTGATGTGTTATGCAAATCTCAGATACCATTTTGGCTAAAAAACCTAATTTATATGTCATTCTATTATGCAATTTTTTGTATCACAATACAATTATGTATTTTTTAAGTATAAGCAGACACCTATTTATAAGGAAAACTAACTAAAAGTAAAAAAAAAAACTTCCCTTTTAATGAAAAGCCATTTTTAAAGGTATAGTGAATAGTACTAGGGAAATGTATAAATGTGATTTTTCGTTAAAGTGAACAGTACCGGGAGTGTTTTGTTAAAACTCCCTTATTTATATGATATATAATAAATTTATTTAAATCCATCTAGACCCCCGCTAGGCGCTAAGTTCCATCCTGCCGACTGACTAGCGCCTAGCATTTTAGAACCTTGCTGTGTGGCATGAGATGCATTAGTTGATGATAGTATTTAGGTTCAAATTAATCTTCACGCTAGTAAACAGAGTAGAAAATGCTTGGCTAATATTAGGACGTAGGGTATATTCTATATGCAGCATAGTTACATACACATAAGTTTAGCTTCTTGCATAAAAACAGCACAAGAGATGGGGAACAGGGAATCTGGGTAACTGCAAGAAACTTTAAATCGACAGTTTTCTATTGGACTGCAAAAATATGTATTTGTTCTAACATTATATAAATTTGAGATTTGTCGGTAATGGAACCTCAAGGGCGTGCGGGGAAGGGGGAGCATTACAATCACAGTCTCCCAAGATATGGTCAAAGTAAAGGGAAGTGATCACCTTCCCTAGTATTCCCTGGCCTGCGTTCTTCAATATTTTATTAGAAAAATTAACGAAAAATTTAAAAAAATTTAAGTTTTAATGAAAAATAATAAATAAATATGTAGTGAATAGTACTAGGGAAATATAAAAATGTAGTTTTTCGATCCTTAAAAGTGAACAATACCGGAAGTGTTTCGTTAAAACTCCTTATTTTATTTTGTTAATATTAGTTAATTAATATTAATTAATTAACATTTGATCACAAGGTTTGACTCGTCAGAGCCTGCGTTCTTCAATATTTTATTTTGTTAATATTAGTTAATTAATATTCCTCAGAGCCTTGAGAAATCTCTTTCTTTTAACCGGCTTGTTTGCTTCTAGAGCTGGCGGCAACTATGAGTATATGTGCCAAATTAGGAGATTGCTCCACTGTAAAAAGCATAGCAGGCACTGAATCTGAATTGGTTCATCCGTGTAGAACAAAAAAGAAAGTTTACAACTTATTTAAAGTCTCAAATCTTTGATTTGATTTGCTCACAAGTGCCACATATCAAAATTTGAGGTCACAAGTTACGTGCATACCTGCCTGTGCCATAAAATTCTGAGCTCAATATTTTTCTGCTTGGCTTTACTTCATCTCAATCTCATATGTGATGCCATTTACTCTAATTGGATGTTTTAATTAATCTTATATAGTCAGTCAATATCCTCAGTAACTCAGTCTGCATATTTTAATTTAAGCATTAGCGTTGAATGAGATTACATGCACGTTTAAATTCTCGCTTATGTAGAAAATGTTCATAAGCGCTTTTGTTAAAAGCACTTTTATTTGAAGCATATAGAAACTTTGATAAAAAAGATTTAAATTCTGAAGAAAAAACAATTATAATTCAGAAACACCTTTAGTGCCATACGACCTAGGAAGAAGCACATGTTTGAAAATGCTCGTTGTTTATGTAGAAAACACTCATGTTTGTAAACATTTTTGTTTAAAAGAATTTTGTTTGAAGCACAGTACTAAAACTTTTATAAAAAAAATTCAAGTTTTTGAAGAACAAAAAGGCACACGATCTCCAAAAAACACCGAAATACTCAATTACAATCTAGAAACAACATTAATACCAAACAATCTAAGAAGCACAACGCTATTTTAAATTTCATGGAAGCACTTTTCACAGTTCTAAAATAAGTCCCAAACATGCCCTACGCTAAATTGGGCACATTGAATTAATTAGTACATCAGTGGATGTACCTAACATGCATGTGGCGTAACATATTACTGAACTGAGGACCATGAACATCTCCTTATTTAGATTGGCATCCTTCATTTTTTTTCACCGCAGTAGGTTTTTATAACTTAACATACAGTACGTAAAAAATGACTGAAAACAATCAATGGAGCAGCTGCAAAACGTAATATATAATTTTCAGTCGAGAACTGAAGGATGAGGCACCAACAGCTTGGTTTGCCTTGTACAAATGGGGAAGGTTGACGTGACCTATGCATGGATGGATAGGGTTTTTCATGTACGACGTACTATACATGCAGACAAAGGAATCACAGTAAATACTAGGAAACAGACATACATGCACATATATGAAGTGGAAACCCTAGCTAGCATTAAAGGTGCATGAGTAGGCTTTTGTTGCCGTGAGGTAACTTGATCGATATATATGCAGTACCAAAACCAATCATGTTGAATTTTGGGATAAAGGGAGAGAGCTTCAGGACATGTCCAGCGTAGAGGAGCTGTTTGGGTATATATACTTGCTTTATTTTTCTGTTTTTTCTTTCTTTCTTTCCGTTTGGTTTTTGTTTGGGGAAGAAGAAGGAAGGGAACAAAACAGACCTGCAAAGATTCTGCAGAGACACGGAGAGAGTGAGTGTTTGCGCATCAGTGCATGTGTGCGAATTATTTGAATTTGGTGCTCGTCGGCAGGACCACCTATGATTTCTAGGCAAAAGGGTAACATCCATTTCGTTGATGCTAGTGCAAACTCCAATGCAAAGCTCCCACTCATGAAATTATACTGTTAAAAATGAGCATTACTTAGCTTTATATGACACGTTTACAGCTGATCCATAATTCAAATCAAAATAAGAAAACAGATTCTGATCATGGATTATTGTGTATTTACTAACTAATGAGTAATTACGGAGCCGCACAAAATAACGAAATCAACTCTTAATTATAGAGAAATCGACTCTTTAAGGAGTAATATTCTGATTCCTAGTATTTCTCTCAAACAAAAAAAAAATTCTGATTCCTAGAAAACAAGTATATATAATCAGGAATTCATCTTTTTTACATATTATGTCCCCACATTATTTCTAAAATTTCAAGTTTGTCCATTCATTCTATTAACCCAACAACTTGTACAAAATTTTAAAAATCAAATTCATTTCCTTCTTGATTTATGTGAATTAATAAATAGTTTATATAAAATCGATATCATTTCTACTCTGATTTTAGATTGTTCAGTAACAATTTTTATAAACATCTGTATTCTAACTCCTCGTCAATTTAGTTCCTTCCCAATTCTCAATTCTAAATCCATCCAATTTTGATTACAAATTAGTAATATGTCATAATATATTAAGAAGTCATTTGCTCTTTGTTTGGGCCGAGTTTAGATTTGTTCTCAGCCCAGAGGCCGTGCTTAGGAGTCGCTGGTGGTTGTGATTCGAGTGGAAGTAGGTTGACTATTATAAATAGAGGGAGGAGAACATCATTAAGACCTCTCCAATTCAACACATAAACTATCCTGCGCAAACCCTCGCTTTCGCGAAACCTCCAACAACCTTGAGTTTTTATTTTCCTTTTCCGCGGACACATCTTTAGTTTGGATAAATAGCATTGTGAAGGCAACCGGCGACATCTTTAGTTTGGATAAACAACACTGAAGTCGTAGAATCAGGCGACCGTAGAGCACCTTCAGTTTGGATAAACAGCACTGCGTCGAGGCCGACTAGTTATCTATCCAAGTCTCGGTCGAGAAGGATTTTTGAATCCTTATTGACAGAGGTCATCTCATTAGCCTTCTCGGGGAAGTGAGGTATCGCGAGTCACTGGGCTCGGCACATTGAACGTCGAGTTGTTTATGATTGGTTATTCACAAATAGGTTTTAGAGTTCGGCATTCTGACGGTCGAACTACCTTCACAATCAAGCCGTACATTTGTTTTAAGTATTTGTGTCCATATACTCTGGTGTCGATTCGGCGTGCTTATACTCTTATGAATATAATCATTGTGACCGAATCTGGGACCGACAATTTGTGAACTTCGTAGAACTAGTAGCCTTGTCTTCAGGCTATAGAACCCGAAGGCCGAGATGTGTTCTTTCCTCGGCCGCAGTCGCAGGATTCAGAAGTCAACAACGCACCCAACGCAACATCAAGAAATTTTACTCCTCAGCCGAGCTCGACCGACGAGTTGGCACGCCCCGCATACAATCGAATGACGTAGTTAGTTCATTAGTTACTCGGCCTGCGCTCCACGTAGGCTTGGTAGTTTTTAGGGTCAACATTTTGGCACGCCCAGTGGGACCCATTGCTACGAAGCTCATGACCATCGAGACACGATCAGTAAAAAAGAAAACAACCATGGGAAAATCAGCAACCGATTTGCCGGTTCAGAGTCCTGGACAAGAAGTGTCACATGCGCGAAATCCTATCGTTGCTGTGACCCCTGAGGCTGCAAGTGTGACACATCGAGAAAATGAAGTGTGCCTCGGTACCCAGCCTCGAAACACAGAAGTACCCAACCGAACCGCATGTGTTTTCATTAAAGGAATAATGGAGGACTGCGACGAAGACTGTGGTGAAGGCTCTGACCCTCAAACTAGGTCGTTTCTTCGAAGACGACTTAATGAGCAATCTCGACAAGTTGAACAAACAGTCGTTTAAAAAATGAACAATTTGCTCGAGGTGATATGAAGCAATGGTGAAACCCACACCAAATTGCTCAAACTATTAGTAAGTAAGTCTTCGAAGAATGACCTGTTGATCAGGCTCGGCAGCTTCCACTTAAAAGTCATCCGCTACAGGCCGAAGTAGTGTCTACTCGGCCCAAAACGATTGACTTAGGAAAAAATGGAGGATCAAGTAGTAGGTTAGATGGATCTGACCATAAAATGGAAGCAACATCCGTCGATATGATCGAGGTCCAACGAATGATCGATTCGGCCATGAAAAACGGGCCGAAATTCTCGAAATTCATCCACCCATATCCAACTTATGTGGAAAAGTTTGAATATCATAAAGGTTTCAAGATTCCAGATTTTAGCCTTTTTGTTGGAGAATCGTCTTTATCCTCGTTAGAACATGTAGCCCATTTCACTGCGCAATGCAGAGATGTCAATAGTGATTTCCATAAATTACGGCTATTCAACTTTTCGTTGACAGGCTCAGCATTCGCATTGTATATCAACCTCCTACCTAATTCTATCCAAAGTTGGGAGGAGTTGGTCGAGAAGTTTCACGAGCAGTTCTATCGCCCGGGGATGGAAATGTCTGTTTCTTCATTGGCTAGGATGGCTCAAGCATCTGATGAGTCACCGATGGACTATCTTACAAGGTTTAAATTAGCCAAGAATTGGTGCCGAGTACCTCTCCCCGAAGTCGAATTTGTTAGGCTTGCTCTGAATGGGCTCGACGTGGAGTATAAAAAGAAATTCTTGGGGGCAAACTTTCAGGATATGTATGAATTAGCCCAACATGTTGAGCAATATGATTATTTGCTCCGAGAAGAAAAGATCTCGAAATCCTTATCCCAAGGAACGATCTACAAAAATCCCACGACCAAGATAGTAATAGATAAACCATATGTTTGCAAGGTATTGACTCAAATTAATTCCAAGGATACCAAAACCCGCTCAACCACTGAAGAGACGGCGAAAACATCGAAAGTTTACACTTTTGATATCACAAAGGCCGAGGCAATTTTTGACCAATTGTTGCTAGCAAAAATTATCAAACTTCGGCCAGGACATAACATTCCCAAGGCCGAAGAGCTTAAAGGGAAGACGTATCACAAGTATCATAACTCGATTAAGCATGCCATGAACAACTGTGTCGTATTCCGTGATGATATCCAGAGCTGGATTGACAAAGGCAAGCTAAAGTTTCCCGAAAAAACAATGACGGTCGACGCTGACCCATTCCTTTCAGCAACAGTTGGCATGGTAGACGCCCGTTTGCCCAAGAACAAAGGGAAAGGGAAGGCCGAGTTTGTCCTAGTACAACACGTCCTAAAGAAAAATTCCCAACCACGACTCAAGATCAACTTATTTTCCAATGAACCACCCACTGAGTTTTCCAGACCGGCTGTAGTCGAATCCATGATAGATTCCAGTACAAGAGAAAGTGACGGGCCGATAGTTTTGTGCAACAATTATAGGGCACGCGTCGTATTAACTGAACCCAAAGAGAAACCGCCTCAGACTCAGACTCTGACATCACGGCAATCATCTACGGCCGTGGCGACACCTCCAAAGGAACTTAGTGAAAGCCAGCGCCAAAAAGTGTTCGATAGGCTCGGCCCCTAGAAATGGACGGACGACCCTACCTCGGTCAGACGACGTCTTGATTTCGATGCATCATTTTATAACGAGGATTATTATGCGCGTAATTCCAGCGGTTCAAGCTTATCAGTGAATCCAAAAACCTCCAGGCTGCCTAAACCACACGACCAACGTTGGTACAGTTACAATTCTCCCACCGGCATGTATACTGTGTTATCCAAATCTCAGAAACGTCGACGTCAGCGTATAGACTGCATGGCTTGATGGCAGGCGGCCTAGACTGTTTCGGCCACTAAATGGCAGCCGAAAGAGGCGGTAGGGAGCGGAGATGACCAGCCAACCTTAACAATCATGGCTAAATTACAAGGGCAGAAGGAAACCAATCGCGACTTCGAAACTACCATTGAAGAGTCTGAGAAGCGCATCAAACTCCTCATTCGGCCCCAGGGAGATGAAAGCTCGCTTCGAGCAGTTTAAGAAAGAGGCCGAAAGCCAACTTCCCTCGTTACCCCTGAAAGAGCCGTTAATAAGAGTTCGGTGGAATCTACACCCCTAATTCATCAATGAATCCTTGGAATACATGAAAGAGTTTCACAAGAAATATTCTGCCAACGATTTGTATGGATTACCCAAGGCGTGTCAAGAAGCTCTCGACCTGGCACTAACTTGCCCAGATGCTGAACACATCATCCAAAAAACCACTGATCAGCAAAAAACCACCCGACCTTATTCGGTCCAACGGCTGATGAGAAAGATCGGGTGGCACGTTTGGACACCTACCTAGACATAAGGGACGCGCGGATCACCTATGAAGAATGAACTCGTAAGGCACTGCAGGGGCAAAATCAGACACCAAACGCGAGTGGGCCCAACGACAACAGTCAGAAGGAAACAAGGTCGGGTTACATGACACAAGAGCAAGAACGTGTTGAGACACACGATAATCAGGCCGAGAATGTTCTAACGAACGATGTTGCAGTCCTCTATAACCCGGAAGACGAAGACCAAGATCCAATGGGCCCTTCAATCCTTGAGAACATGGAAATCAACATGGTCCATATTCTACCTGTTGAATTTCAACCAACTGCACATTAGCCAAATTTCTTGGATGGAGATGTGGTGGCTGAGGAAGCAACGCAAGTTGATTTCATCATCAACATTGAAGATGAGCAAGCAAATAACGACGACAAATTTAAAACAGCACTGGCCATATTGTTTCCTCACTTATCCTCGACTAATCTTCAGCATTTAAAGCTGTTTTATGTTATGGTCCACATTGAAGGTTACCTAATCTATAAAATTTTCATCGATTGCGGGGCGACGGTCAATATCATGCCCGTATCCGTCATGAAAACATTACGACGATCCAACGATGAACTTATCCCATCAGGGATAACCATGAGCAGCTTCGTCGGTGATAAGTCTCAAACACAAGGAGTGCTCCCTTTAGAGGTAAACATTGCAGGTCGCAATCACATGACCACATTTTTTATCGTCAACTCCAAGACCGAGTATAATGTTTTGCTCGGTCGAGATTGGATTCATCAAACAAATTGCATTCCCTTTTCCTTATACCAAGTTCTTATTTTTTGGGATGGTAAATCGGTTGTGGTCCACCCATCCGATAATCAGCCATTCGAAACCAACATGATTCAGGCCCGCTGTTATAACGATCACGTTGACCACATTACCCTACAAGGTTTTAATGAAGATGGACAACCGACTCGAATCTTAGTCTAGAAGGCCATCGAGGTAGGCGCTGAGACTGTCTACCAGGATTCGGCAAGAATCAGCTTGGCCGATTTAATTACCAACACTGATGACTGACGCCACAAGAGAAAATCGTTGGGCCGCTGTTTCATCCACGATGGAACGTCTACTGGCTCATTGGTATACTATTTCCCAGCATCCACGATCAGGCATTAACTTAATCGAATTTTTGGCCGATGACTATAACGGCCCATTACTATCGTTGGATAAAGTTCAGGCCACACCGGCCGAACTCGAAGACAGTCGACCTCAAGTTAAGGACCCCTTAGAAGAAATAAATGTTGGAACAACCGATGACCCTCAGTCGTTATTTATCAGTGCATTGTTACTCAATCCCTTGAAAATCGAACTCTGTAAATTACTCAACGAGTTTAAAGATTATTTTGCTTGGAGTTATTATGAGATGCCAGGCTTTGATCGGACCTTTGTTGAACACGAATTACGCATCAAAGCTAGACGTAAGCTTTTCCGCTAGCCCTTTCACAGATTCTTGATCGAAGTGCAGCTTGGCATAAAAGATGAACTAGTTCGACTTTTAAAAGTCGGGTTTATTCGGAACGCTCGATACGTCAAGTGGCTGGCCAATATTGTCACGGTGCTAAAGAAAAATAGCGCCCTCTGCATCTGTATCGATTTTGGTAATCTGAACTTGGCAACAGCCAAAGATGAATACCCAATGTCGATCTTCGACTTGTTAATTGACGCCGCAGCACATCACGAGATCTTATCCTTTATGGATGGGCATGCCGGTTATAACCAGATTTTCATCGCCTATTATAACGAGATCTTATCCTTTATGGATGGGTATGCCGGTTATAACGAGATCTTATCCTTAACAGCCAACTCATCAGACCGTTTGGCAAGTAGTTTGTTATCTTTGGGAATGAGAATGTTCCTGGCCACCATCGCAGCGGTCATATCATTCTTCATCACAGAGTCCCCAATCGTAAGAGGACTAGTAGGGGATAAGAAGGATGAACATTATATGTTGTCTTAAGAAGGCATGGTTGCCTCTTCACCAAAGTTTAAGTCAAAATGACGGTCCGATGGGCCAGACATTATTAGAAATGATGAAGGAGAAATGAGGTGCAATAAATCTCTGAAGTAAGGGGAAAATTCCTACAAGCAATAACTCTCTGAATGTACTCCTTGCACACAATTGGTGCCCTTATAAAAGAAATGGCAATAGGGTCGTTGATTCAAAAATCGAAGAGGCACCACTCTCCAGATTCCGAAGAGGCACCATTTTCCACACGTAACATCAGCTCCTCGAGTACCACAGATAACTTTGCCAAAGATCTCTGAAAAAATTTAGACACATAACTTTTGAAGGTCCAGCTACCCTACTATTACCCACAAGGGTAAAGGAACAGCACCACTACTTGATAACTAGAAAGTCCCAATGTGTGTCAACCTCCGTGCTCCGTGGCAAGGCAGACTGGCAAAAATGCCCAACCATTACTCACATTCAAGAAAACACTCCCAACAAGATTGCTTGCTCAAAAATCGAAGAGGAACCACTCTTCGAATCTCGAGAGCCAGACTTCTAATAGGATTACTTTCTCAAAAATCGAAGAGACACTGCTCTCCGAATCTCAAGAGTCAGACTCCTAATAGGATTGCTTTCACAAAAATCGAAGAGGCACCATTCTCTGAATCTCGAGAGCCAGATCATCGACATGATTGCTTGTTCGAAAACCGAACTTCGAACTTCGAGAGCCAGATTTCCTTGGATAAAGCTTGTCTGCAATCTTCACATATAATATTAGCTTTCCAGATACCACAAACCACTTTTTCAAAGCGCTCTGACAAAGTTAAAACATGTGAAGCTTGTAGCTCCCACTACATTGCTATGACCAAAAAGGGTAAAGAAATAGCATTATTACTTGCTCAAAAATCGAAGAGGCACCGCCCTCCGAATATCGAGAGCCAGACTCCCAACAAAATTACTTTCTCAAAAATTGAAAAGGCACCGCTCTCCAAATCTCAAGAGCCAGACTCCCAACAGGATTACTTTCTCAAAAATCGAAGAGGCACCGTTCTCCGAATCTCGAGAGCTAGATCTCCGACAGGATTAATTGTTCGAAAACCGAAGAGGCATTGATCTCCGAACTTCGTGAGCCAGATTTCCTGGGATAAAGCTTGTCTGCAATCTTCACACGCAACATCAGCTTTCCAGATACCACATACCACTTTTTCAAAGTGCTCTGACAAAGTTAAAACACGTGAAGCTTGCAGCTCCCATTACATTGCTACGACCAAGAAGGGTAAAAGAATAGCATTACTACTTGTTGTTAGGGAGACTCCTATATATGTCGACCTCCATCCTCTACGGATAGGCAGACCTGCAAAAATGCTCAACCCTTCCTCATATCTGAGAGGGCACTCCCAACGAAGTCTCTCGAAATACTCAGCTTTCTTCCCCCCAATAATACCTATGCAAACCAGCCACACCAGAGCAAGAGTACCTCATATCATAAGGGTCAAAAGCAAGAGTATCCCATATCATGCTTTTTTCCTGTCTTTTCCTTTGCCCTTGTTCTTACCTGCAAGACAAGGAGAAAGAGAGCAATCAATCAGCACTTGGAATCAAGTTTCCAGTTAGGAATTGACTGCCTGGAACCCCTTGCCTGATTACTTACCTGGCATTGCTCTCGAGTACTCATCTTCAACATCTTATGCTTCTAGAAAAGATACCACATCTGCTTGAGGAACAAATAGGGCAAATGAGAAGGATACAAGGAGGCATGTGGAGACAAGCACAACTGAACACATGCCGATTCATCTATTACTCCATCAACAGCAAAAGTATCCCATATCATTAAGGTCGAACGCACTCTTGATTTGATGGACTTGTTTTGACCCTCAAATTCTTGAGTCGGCCTTATACTCTGGAAGAAACCAGAAAACCTTCCATCCCAGTTCAAGATTAAGCATGTGGAAAGTTACTTCTTCAAAAGCAAAAGTATCTCATATCATCTCTTCTCCATTTGCTTCTCATTATCCTTATTGCTGCTTACGACACAAGGAGAAGGAGAACAATCAATCGGAAGCCAAAGTCGAACCTCCGATCCAGGTTGCTTGCTTGGAAGTCTGATTGCTTACCTTGTCTGTTACCTCTTTCGGCAAATCTCCTAGCTCGGCGACTTAGGGGACTCCTACTATAGGGTTTTGTATCACACTTGACCAAGCCCGAAACTACAAGTAAGCTTCAAGTGAAATTGATACATTACCTTGTGCATCTTCATCGGTTAAAGATACCACCCCTGGATGGAGGAAAAGTACTTCCAGAGAAGATGCTACATCTACGTATGAGACAGATAAGGCAAGTGAAAATGATACCACATTTTGGTACTTAGAAGTTTCGTGATTACTCAATGGCTTGGATCTTGCAAGTCCCCAACCGAGAAGCTTCCATCACTCGAGAACTTAGGGGAGCACTGTTTGTACCATACTTGACCAATCCCGAAACTACTGAGCACCGGTCAACGTTATACCGTCAAGGACCCAGAAGAGTTTCCTTCCAACCAAGAGGCCAATCACAGCGTGACACGTGTCGACATCAGAAGCCAATCATAGCGCGACACGTGTCAACATCAGAAGCCAATCACAACACGACACATGTCAATGTCAGAATGAAACTAGAAACTCTCTTCTATAAATAGAGATCATTCTCTCACAATATTTCCTAATGTCATTTGTACTAAATTATTTGCTGGAAACTTGAACCTATGTACTTGTGTAAACCCTTCACAATTACTGAGAACTCCTCTACTCCGTGGACGTAGCCAATCTGGGTGAACCATGTACATCTTGTGTTTGCTTCCCTATCTTTATCCATTTACATACTTATTCACACTAGTGACCAAAGCAATCTAGCGAAGGTCACAAAATTAACACTTTCTGTTGTACAAAAGTCCTCACTGATTTTGTGCATCAACAGGCGTATCAACCGAAATTTTTTTAGGCTTCATTGTACATCACCGTGGTAATGAGATAGACAACAACAAGGCTCGCGCAATCATTAATGATCCACCCCGACGACTAAGAAACAGTTGCAATCGTTGCTCGGCAAGATCAACTTTCTTCGACGATTTATTACTAATTCGGTCAGGAAAATGAAAGCCTTCTCCATGCTTTTGAAAATTAAGGATTCTGACGTCTTCGAATGACGTGCCGGGCACCAAGAGGCATTTACGCAGATCAATGTCTTTTTAACGACTCCACCAATCTTCGTCCCACCATGACGGGGCCGATCTCTTATGCTATACATCTCGGCGGCCGAAGAATCCATCAGATGCCTTCTTGCACAAGACAGTGACGCTGGGCACCAGCAAGCCATTTTTTACCTTAGCCGAAACCTCAACCCGCTAAAGATTAATTACTCTGCTGTTGAGAAGCTTTGTCTCGCCCTATTTTTCACCGCGTCAAAACTTAGATATTACATGCTCTCATCAGTCACTCAGGTTATCCCCCAGACCGATGTTATTCATTACATGCTTACTCGACCGATCGTAAAGGGCCAAATTGGCAAGTGAACGATTGCCATTTCTAAGTTTAGCTTGCAATACTTGCCCTAGAAAGTCGTCAAAGGCCAAGCTTTGGCCGATTTTTTGGCCCAACACCATTTCCCGTATGAGTTCGGGGGCAACGACGTTGACATTGGCCTGGTACAAACACGTGATAATTACTGGATGACGTACTTTGATGGATCAAATACTTCAATCTCGGCTGGCGTTGGGATCGTTATTCAATCCCCCACTCGTAATCGTTGGTATTTTTCCCTCAAGCTCGATTTCAATTGTATGAATAATCAGGCCGAATACGAAGCCCTTGTTATCGGCCTCGGCATGCTACATAATTTGCGGGCAACTTGTGTTCTTGTTCTTGGTGACTTCGAACTTGTCATTAATCAACTCAACGGGACTTTTCATTACATGAGTTATACTCTGGCTCCTTACTACATGGTTGCTAACTATTTGGTCGAATCTTTCGACGGTGTTACTTTCAAACACATTTCACGAGTTCATAACACTGATGTCGACGAATTATCTCAAATAGCCTCCGGAGCCCAACTCATGGGGGGCAAATTAGGCCGAGAAATACCTGTGTCACGACAAGCACATTCGACTTTGATTAATCAGCAAGTTCTCCAACGTGATAGCGTGATCCGTACATGGGTCATGTCTTTGCCTTCGTTGTTAGAACGAAAGAACACTATTAAGGTTTGTGCCGTCAAGGCATTACCAGACGATTGGAGAATGACAATTATGCGATATACTGATAACCCCAACGAAAAACACGACCGACGGACAATGGTTCATGCCACAAACTACGTATTATACTAGAATCAGCTTTATCGAAGAGGCGAGGATGGGTTACTGTTGATGTGCCTAGGCCTGCATGAAGCTGCTCAAGCAATAGCAGAAGTACATGAAGGAATTTGCGTAACCCACCAGTCTAGACGAAAAATACGTTGGCTACTTCGGCGTGCCAGAAACAATCATAAAAGACAACGATACGATCTTTACATCCGACAGATTTAAGGAATATACAAAAAATCTAAAGATTTGACTCGAGCAATCTACGTCGTATTACCCGTAGCCGAATGGACAGACCGAAGTAAGTAATAAGGTTCCAATCGGTATTCTTGAAAAGATTGTAAAAGAAAAGCCGAGTATGTGGTATTTAAAGATAAGCGAAGCGTTATGGGCTTATCAAACTTCTTTACGGACAGCTACTAGAACAACTCCTTACGCGTTGACTTACGGACACGACGCAATGTTGTCAGTCGAGCTAAGTATAAACTCGTTGCATATAATCGAACAAAGTAGTTTGTTCAACGCCGAGTATGGTTGGGCCATGAGGTAAGAGTTAGAAGATTTAGAAGAAGCTCGGCTCGATGCTTATAATCTATTAGTGGAACAAAAGAAGATCACCGAGCAAGCTTATAATCAATGAGTCGAACCGAAAACATTCAGCGAAGGAAAGTTGGTTTGGTAAACTGTACTACCCGTATGAATCAAAGACCCCAGGTTCAGCAAGTGGTCGCCGAATCAGGAAGGGTCATTCGTTATTCATAAAGTTCTTGGCATGGGAGTATACCGTCTTAGGGATCAAACTGGTGTAGTTTACAAGTTGCCAATCAACGATAGGTTTTTAAAGAAATACTATCCAGTCACAAGGGAAATACGGGAATAAAAGTTCATTTCATTAAAATTGTAAAAGGTGTACAAATGGAGTGGATCGATCGGTTACAATCAGATAATTCTAGGGTGATGAAGGTATGAGAGATTTAAAAACGGCCTTTAACTCTAACCACTGCACCTCGCCCATCGTGACCTCAGCTTGCCAAATCCTCTTGTCCATCTTTAGCTGCTTGACCCGCCTCACGCAAGCCATGTATTTGGTTAAACAAGATTTACCGCTCGATTTAAAATCCTTTGCATGCTCGGAAGTAATTACCGACCTTCAATGTTGGAGTTCGGAAATTTGACGGTTAAGGTCGGCTAGGGCATCCTTTTTCTCCTTTAGGACTTTGACGTTTACATGAAGAGTGTCTCAAACGACTATTGCAGTTTACATGAAGAGTTTTCTCGAAAATACCGAAATATTCTCGGGTCCGTTCCAAGGTAGAAGATGCTTGAGTGATAGCCTCGGTGCTCAAGAAACCATCAACCGCGAGATCGTTCAGACACGCACCCACTAAATCAAGGCCATAGCATTTGAGAATTTGAGAAGCTGAGAGTGACAAGAGCTCCTGCAACCTAACAATAACAGTTGATTCGGCCGACTCGATTGTAGCTGCCGAAGGGCCAACCACTCCCGAAGTATTCGATAGGATAGCATCAAACTCAACTTCCCATGAAGACTGCACACAAAAAAAAACTTTAGGCAAAAGGAAAATCACAATAGAACATAACAAAGAGAATTTATGTTAGACCTGCCGAGAAGAGATTTCGGCCATGTCTCCTGTTTCATTGCTCGAACCAAGAGAACTTAATGGCCAAGCCCAATGTTTTAGACTGCTTCTTAATTCACGCGGCTAATAGCGGCTATCTATGTTCGACGGCCACTGAGGTGGCCAAGAAATATAGATAACACCCCTCGGTGCGTAGAATTTTCGGTGAAATGAAGGACTGGGTACCTGACATTTAATATTTTTTCATTTTAGACTCATTATAGCAAAATTAACAAGACAAGGTAATCGAGCCTTACAAAAACTGAAGTCGCTTCTTGGAAGAGAATGCCGAGATCTTGATCCTGCGGGTGAACTGGGGTTTCTGGCGTCACTTCAGGCTTGACAAGAGGTCGTTTTCCACGATTGGATTGATCAACCACCTCAACCATAGGGGGAGGGTCGATGGAAGAAGGTTCATTTGGTTGAGGACGACTCGGTGGCGGAATCTCATCACTCTCGTCGTCCTGGAACAAAAGAGTTGATTAATACTTTTGAATTTAATAAGAAAATGAAGTTATCAACAACATAATTATACCTCTTCCAAGATGATTGCAGATGATTTTGGATTCTTGGGGAGATTTATCCCGACGGAAGGGGTTGCCTCCCTCATGACGGACGCTACGGTTAGTCCCGAGGTGGCAGGCGTCTCGACCAGTGGTATAACAACTGGTTCGACCGTGACCTCGGGAACCTCAGGGGCCGGGTGAACTTGAGGTGTCGGGCTAATGGGAGTTGGCAATTTCTCCGGTAAGGCCTGGACAGCAGGAGCAGCAGGAAAGACACTCGAAGCAGTTGTTCCAGTGGTGTGGCTGGAGATAACATGAATCTCCCGTGCTCCTTTCTTCGTAAATTTCTTGACGCGCTTTGTGGGACGAGGGGCTTCACCCGCCGCCTCAGTGTTAGGGCGAGGCCTTTTGCTCGACGTGTTTTGTGCGGTGATTTTGGATTTCTTATAAGAATGAGCCAATTTTTTTACTGCAGCCGGGGCGATCACATCTGCATGTTTCAATACCCGACCGCCTGAGAAAGCGAAATCTAATTAGTAAAATTGTTTAAGTGTTTCAGAAAATAAAGGTATGATAGTCTTATACCTTGGGCGTTTCCTTAGATTGAGGGGCAAAAGTTTTTCTGGGCCGATCACCAAAAATTTTGTTGACTACGTCCTCGACCGAAGCACCAAAGAAGTTGTGGGTATATGCTTCCCACCAGTCATCGAAGGTATCAGTGCCGAGAGATTTAGGAACGATTGGTCGAAGGCAGAATTTCTTACACCGTTCCTGAAACTTTTTCTCGATGTTTCTGCACTCCCTTTCTGAGAAACCAGATAGGTGTCCTCAGCTTAGAAGGGAGCGGGAAGTAAGTAGAAGCATCGGGCAACCTTGGAGGTAGCCAAGTTGTCGGGCAGCAAAGTGATGGTGGTAGACTTCCCAACTTGTTTGTCTAGTGTCGCAACCGAGGGGAAGGTCACGAGTTAACACGAACAAACTCCAATGTCGATGAAAATCAGCGTCTTCGCTTTCGTTCCAGGTTGATGTGGGAAGCCTGATAGAGTGAGGGTATTCCTGACGACAACATACGAAAAATTCATCGTCGGAAAAGACGTCTAGGCCAAAGAAATGTTTGAAGACTTATTCAGCTCGGTGATGAGGTACTGGTCGAGAGGCCAACTGAAGGCCGAGTGCTGCAGTAGACTGAAGGTTGGAAATTTCTGGCCGAATGGTGAAGAAATAAACCTGCAGCCTGAGTTAGAACATCCAGAGAGGTCCATTCTGATGCGGATCGATTTTATTGATGGTCGTCTCAGCGAGGCAGCGCAGAATATTGGCAAGGATAGCCGAACTGAGCGCCAGAAAATGACCACTGGCCAGGGCCTCCGCCACCGACATATTTTCGACCAGACACTTATTCGACTTGGTACAACAGATAAACTTGTTGTACTAGTAAAATAGGAAGGTTTCATGTTTGCCCTTCCGCAGACTTGTCTCCCCTCAACTGGTAAAATGGAGGACAATGGTGTTTTAGTTCAGAAAATTCTTGTGCAACTTCTGAACTTCCTCTTTTAAAGGCTCTTAACCTTATTGGCTCAACGCCTCGACGGCCCGTTCGTCGAACATCGCTTTAAGGTCGAGGTTTGATGGGCATCCAATATGGGTGGCATCTCTTGGAGGGCCAGAATGAGGAGTCCCGAGGATAACCGAGATGTCAAGGATGGTGGGGGTCATAGGGTCGAACGAAAGGACCATGGTGTTGGTAGCCGAGCACCAGAAGCTTAGAGCTGTCATATGGAGTTCTTTATCTATGGTGATTTCCATGGTCGAGAGCTTAATGGCGTCATAGATGCCAAGAGCCTCCCACTCTTTGCCAAATAATTTTTCCATTTGTACGACCCAGGCTGCTCGCCCAGTTAGCGTTGGTCGAAGGCCAGGCTCTTTGAGGCTTTGTCTGACACCACTTTGACCAATCGAATCCTTGCAACATATGTGCCAGACAATGCTTTTTGAACAAGTTGATGATGGATGATGGCGCTGTGTCCTTGAAGAATATGCCCAGGATTTCGTGAGTAGTGTTTAGGTCACTCTCAAAACACAGAGTCTTGATGGCGTTTCGATCTATGAAGTCCTTGCATTTGTTGCACTCGTTGGAGAGCTCTGAGATGAAGAGGGCCATGGATGAAGGCTTAAAGATTTCTGAGATGAAAGCTCAGGATTTTCTAATTTTTGAAGGTTTTGAAAACAAAGTGACAAGAAAATTTCAAGGGTTTTGGAAAGCATAAGGTATGAACGGAAGGGATCCGGGTATTTATAGGCTTTTGAGACGGAAGGCTAAGCGTTTGATTTTCAAAATCAAGGGTAGAATCGAGCGGCAAAGTTGGTAATCATTATACATGCTTAGAGAATCAAGGCGAAAAGACCAAGGTTTTTGGGGTTTGAGGACGCACGATGGCTTGTTGCGGCGGGTTTAGTACAAGAGAGACGTTTCGGCGGTCGCATGTTTTCGATAATCATGATTGAGGGCTACTAAGTTAACTAGGGGGCTGACATGTGGCATGATAGTTGGGAAATCGAGATCGTGGGGTTATGTCTCATAAATGCGCATGGTGGTATTTCTCAAGAGGATTCAACGATTGTCTTTAAGTCGGTTTCACTTCTTCAAGGTCGAGGCTCGAACTAAGGAGTACAAGTTGACGACCTCAGAAGTGAGGGGGCAATGTTTGGGCCTAAAAATATTAGTTTGGGCCGAGTTTATATTTGTTCTCGGCTCAGAGGCTGTGCTTATGAGTCGTTGGGGTCATACGACTTATGGGCTACATAGCCAAGGCCGGCCGTGTTCTATTAGGAATCCATAGGTGGTTGAATCCTGATACGAGAAGGACTTTCGGCAGGAATTGAATATGGCTTGATAAGGAGGTTAAGTTCAAAGTCCTACTAGGAGTAGGACTGGTCGAGATAAGGTTAGATCAGAGGAAGAAGTTCGAGTCCGAGTATGGTTATGATTCGAGTGGAAGCAGGTTGACTATTATAAATAGAGGGATGAGGACATCATTAAGATCTCTCTAATTCAACACACAAACTGCCCCGCGCAAACCATAGTTTTCGCAAAACCTCTCAACAACCTTGAGATTTTTATTTTCCTTTTCCGCTGACACATCTTCAGTTTGGATAAACTGCACTGTGAAGGCAACCGGCGATATCTTCAGTTTGGATAAACAGCACGGGAGCCGTAGAATCAAGCGACCGTGGAACACCTTCAGTTTGGATAAACAGCATTGTGTCGAGGCCGACTGGTTATCTATCCAAGTCTCGGTCGAGAAAGATTTTCGAATCCTTATTGACAGAGGTCATCTCATTAGCCTTCTCGGCGAAGTGAGATATCGCAAGTCACTGGGCTCGACACATTGAACGTCGAGTTGTTTATGATTGGTTATTCACAAATAGGTTTTAGAGTTCGGCACTCTGACGGTCGAACTACTTTCACAATCAAGACGTACATTTGTTTTGAGTATTTATGTCCATATACTCTGGTGTCGATTCAGCGTGCTTATACTCATACGAATATAATCATTGTGACCGAATCCGGCGTCGACGATTTGTGAACTTCGCAGAACTAGTAGCCTTGTCTTCAGGCTCTAGAACCCGAAGGCCGAGACGTGTTCCTTCTTCAGCCGCAGTCGCAGGATTTAGAAGTTAGCAGCGCACCCAACGCAACATCAAGAAATTTTACTCCTCGGCCGAGCTCGGCCGACAAGTTGGCACGCCCCGCAAACAACCAAAAGACGTAGTTAGTTCATTAGTTACTCGGCCTGCGCGCCACATAGACTTGGTAGTTTTTAGGGTCAACACTCTTACAAATTAACAGATATGTTGACATTACAAAATAAAATTTTTATGCTCATGTGTCAAATTGTAACAACGAACAAATATTGATAAAATTTGTATCTTCTAATTTTTACAGTTATTCTCTCTAGATACACAAAACTGACACGCTCTCTAATAAAAGATTGATCCTATCGTTATCTGCAAAACCCACCTATATTAAAGTATCAACAAATGTATCAGTTTTACGTCTCTAAACAACATAATCTCAAAACAAATTAAAGGGATTATTCTTGAAGCACATAATCTTAAAACATTCTAATCAATCTCTCCTACATTGTAATCACCCCTCTTCATTTCAAGACAACTCATAGATTTAATGGGTTTAGGATACCTCCATTCATACGTGTCGCCACATTGATTCATTGCTTTCAAATTTTCTAGATATATACAAGCCAAACGTTCTAAATCACCAAAATGTCACTATTTGATTTTCTCTACACTGATAACTAAGTCGTGGTTGGTAGTCAATACTTAACAACTTGAATTATTTTTGCTGTAAAAAGAACGATATGGTAAATTAGCATACGAAAGAACACCACAACGAAAATCAGGAGATTCCTCAAATTAAATACGCACATTCTCTGCATTTAAAGCAAAAAGAGCCAAACAAAGAGCTACACCATTAATAAAAAGAAAAACTAATGAAAATAGCTTCAAAATTTTGAGTTTTAACGATAAGGACAAAATAAAGGGTAAAGTGAATAAAATTAGGATTGACTTTTTAGTGTAAAAATGTGATTTTTCGTTAAAATAAACAGTGCTATGAGTTTTTCATTAAAATTCCCTTAATAAAATGCCGAATATAAATGGAATTCGAGTAAGATAATACAATTTTAAGACTTTAAGAAAACATGGGCTGGGCCTTAATGGGCTTTTCCAAAGCTTATAACTGGGCCAGTTTGGTCCCTCACCTTCGTATTTAGAACCAAAGGCCCAAGAACACATCCACGCGGCATCCGCCATGCAATTGCAAGCGACAGACATTCAGAGTCACCTACTGGCGTGCACTCTACTACTCTCTGCACAATGAGGGATTTTTCAGATCGTCACACGAGCTGGTATAATACGTGTTATTATATAAATAGTAGATTATGTGTGTTAAAAAATTAATAACTTAAAAATTAAGTTTTTTTATTACTTACATAAAAACGTGTGATGTATCATCCGTGTTCCCGTCATAACTAAAGATTTCTCCTGCACAAGGAGCTCCCACCCGCCACACAAATTCCGTTACGACACAGTTAACGTCGGTTGCCACGTGGGCGACTCCTATGGTTTCCAGTGCAAATTAACGATAGGCTTTTCCATTTCATATCTAAACGGCACAGTTACTAATTGGATAATTTAATAATGCTCAGTTCGAGCTTAGGCGGTTGATTTCAATCAGAAATGGCGGTAGTGCCTCTGTTCGTCACGGCGACGAAGCTCGCCGGGCTACTAGTGACACTCACAGTCGCCGCCAATGCCTACTCTTATTCACGCTTTTGGAACAAGAATCTCCGCCCGTTCCAGTCTCCGATCGACGATTCCGACGACGAGGACGACGACACTCTCGCTGACTTCAATCTCCACGGTACTGTAATTTTTCCTAAACTTCTCAAACAGTAACCCTAGGTCTACTGGTTAGTTCTATAATCTGCTCAAACGTGAAGCTTTGCTTGTTTATATGTGGATGAGTTGACGAAGCTTAAATTTTGGTGCGGTTTGGAGTAGCAATTGATATTTTCTGCTTCTGATTTTTGTGAGGTAGTAATGACATTGAGGAATGAGCAAATGAAGAAAATCATAATTTTGAACTTTAATCGAGTTCTTGATCCTTAATGACTTGGATTTGTGTTAATTAAACTCAGTTTTAATGAGGGCCATAAGCTGAGTGTAATTAATATGCTGCCAATTGATGACTTTGATCAATGATTTCGCTGTTCGAGCTGTGTTTGTAATCTTATCTTTTATAATCACATGCTATCATTTCTCTGTGATATGGCAGTAGGTTATATATCTGTCTTTGTATTTCAAAGCTTATTGTGTAATTACATTGGTTCTATGTACATGTTCATGCATATTTGTGGAACTTATTGCTAAACCTTCCCTATTTATGAGTTTGGTCTTTGTTGTTTTGGGTAAAATTGGGGCTGGAGGCCCGAGTTTGATCACTTAGGCTACATTATATGAGGGATTTGCGTGTACTAAGGGATTAGAATAGGCTGAATTAGAAATGCAATACAAAAGATTAGATGGAGGGATTTGAAATGAGTATATATAATGCGTTAAGAGGCAATTGCAAATGACGACGTGAAAGAGAGTATTTGTAGACACGTTTATGTCTTTGCAAATGCCTTGCTGCACTTGAAATTTGAAATATATCAGGTTAGGGAAACATCTACATGTAAATCCGTTCTTTATGTCTTTGCAAATGCATTACTGCACTTGACTTTGAAATATATCTCTAAAGGTTAGGACTACAAGTACTTTATATTAATCCAAATTTGTTATTATGTCATCAAAGTATTGTGTTTGCTTGTGTGGGGTTGCAAATAAAGCGAGATTAGGCTCTTCAGATTTTAGCTCTCAGATTTCAGAAGCACTTGTCTCTGTGTATTTTTCAATGAGTATATCATAAAAGTATTCTGTAATGTGATGGTGTGCAGAAGGGGGAGATGAGTTTTTCTTCGGGTTGGCAACGGCTCCAGCCCATGTTGAGGACAGGCTAGATGATGCTTGGCTCCAGTTTGCAAAAGAAAATCCTTCTGACCAATCAGAGTCACAGGGGAGCCTGCAAACAGCAGATGCTATAATGGGTTCTGCTACTGGTGATGGAGGATCTCAGCCAGTTTCCTTACCAGGAAAAGCTGGGAAAACAGATAAGAAAAGGAAGCCTCTTAAGATAGCTATGGAAGCCATGATTAGAGGGTATGAGAAGTATATTGAAGGAGACGGAGGAGAAGAAGAAGTAGAAACACCTGTCCCAAACGAAGAATCCCATCATAATGTAGCTGCATGGCACAACGTTGTGCACCCGTAAGCCTCATTTTTTAAACTTGATCAATTGAAATTTAAGTAAATTGCAAAACAAGACATCATATTGTCATACTTATTTCTGGTTCTCATACTTATTTGACACTAATCAGTTTCATATGATCTCGTGTTGTTTTGTGGGTAAAATGGATTCTTGAATCAATCTCAGAGAAGAGAGGCTAAGGTTTTGGTCTGATCCTGATACAGAACTAAAATTGGCTAAAGATACTGGAATCAGTGTCTTCCGAATGGGAATAGATTGGTCACGAATCATGCCAGAAGAACCACTCAATGGGCTAAAAGAAACTGTAAGTCTGATGCTGACTGTTTATGTAGTTTCCAAGCATTTGGCAAATCAGGAATGATACAGGACTTAACTTGCCATATGGGGTTCATCCATGCCTAACATTTTCATAAAAATGTGATGTTTGACAAGTTAGTGGATATTGCTTTGATGATATTTTCAGGTTAATACATTGTGTTTGTTCAGTTTAAATGGAATATCATTATAAGTTTGACTGAACTCTATGAACGATGTCCCTCTTTTTAGGTCAATTATGCAGCGTTGGAGCGATATAAGTGGATAATCAGCAGGGTCCGTTCATATGGAATGAAGGTGATGTTAACTCTGTTTCATCACTCATTACCACCATGGGCTGGAGAGTATGGAGGTTGGAAAATGGAAAAAACGGTTGATTATTTCATGGACTTTACAAAGTGAGTCGTCCTTTCAGTGGTAGAGTTACCAGTTCTCTTTTGATGTTCTGATTACTTTCATTACTTGTGAGACTGTCTAAATTATGCTAGCGGTTACCCTTTTATCATGTAGTCTTCTTTCTCTCCCTTTTCCTTTTGGTCTTTTAATCATTTGTTGTTTTGCTTTTCAGGCTTGTTGTTGACAGTGTCTCAGATATGATAGACTATTGGGTAACATTTAATGAGCCTCACGTCTTCTGTATGCTTACCTATTGTGCGGGTGCTTGGCCTGGTGGTCATCCTGACATGCTGGAGGCGGCCACTTCTGCTCTACCTACTGGTGTTTTCCAACAGGCTATGCATTGGATGGCCATTGCACACTCAAAGGCCTATGAATATATTCATGAACAAAGGTTTCTCTGCCTCATACAAGCTCTGGAAAGAAGATTTTTTGAAGAATATAACATATGTTGCGTTTAATTATTACTGTAGTGAAATTTGTGTTTTAACTTTGTCAGGTCTTCATCAAAACCAGTAGTTGGCGTGGCACACCATGTCTCATTTATGCGGCCATATGGTCTCTTTGATGTTGCTGCTGTTTCACTGGCGAACTCCCTGACTATGTACTCATATGTGGATAGTGTTTCTGACAAGCTGGATTTTATAGGCATAAACTACTATGGACAGGTTTCCTCACCTCTCTAACTAATTAAACTGACACCCTCCTCCTCCTATATATAGAGCAACAAAGTTCACTATAGCATTAATCTTCTGCCCTTCAGGAAGTGGTGTGTGGTGCTGGACTGAAGCTAGTAGAGACTGATGAGTATAGTGAATCTGGACGTGGGGTATATCCAGATGGCTTGTACCGTGTGCTTCTTCAGTTCCATGAAAAATATAAACATCTTAATGTACCCTTCATGATTACTGAAAATGGGGTAGCCGATGAGACAGATTTGATCCGTCGGCCATATCTGCTAGAGCATTTGCTTTCTGTTTTTGCAGCCAAGACCAAGGTTTGATTCTCCACTGCACTTTTCAGTTATTTTCTTAATTAAATACCTTAATTTGGTGATCATGGGTGTTATAAATGCGTATGGTTTGATACTTTGATTTATAGGGTGTCCCTGTGCTTGGCTACCTGTTTTGGACTATTTCTGATAACTGGGAGTGGGCAGATGGATATGGTCCCAAGTTTGGACTTGTAGCAGTTGAACGTGCCAATAATCTTGCCCGGATTCCACGTCCTTCTTACCATCTATTTACAAAGGTTAATATTTTTTCTTGTCCTCGCTCATGTGACTTTCCATGTTCTGCTTCTTCCCCCCTAATACATCCCCAATTGTGCTCTTGGCTAAAAGTTTTGGCGTGTGTTTTCATTTCAGGTGGTGACAACAGGTAAAATTACACGTGATGACCGGGCACAAGCTTGGAATGACCTCAATCAAGCTGCTAAAGCAAAAAGAACACGACCATTTTATCGGGAAGTTAATGAGCATGGTTTGATGTATGCAGGTAAACCATGAGGTCTTCGATTCTACATTTTTTTTTCTTTTCTTTGTGTCATCCATCAAGAGGGTGGTTCTGTGCAAACAATCCATCAATAAACATTCTACGATTCGAGTGTCCTCATTGAATTTAAAATCTTCCATAGGTTCTAACAATTGATATTAGAGCAGGTTTCACCATGCAACTAGGTCAGCCCTCAGATGAGATAACCTATAGGCTAGATTGGTAGGTGAATGAAACTACTGTAAAAAGATAGGTCTACCGTTGAGTCGTTGGACGAGTGAAGCTCCCTTGGGTTCTAACAGAACTCTGTGGTGGTCACTTGGAAATGCACCCTTGTACACCATATAATACTGCAGTTGTTTAGAACCTTCAAAATTTTCCTGTGCACGCAGAGGTTAACTTACCTTTTGCACTTTTCTTATTGGCACTTCAAAATAGTCTTCCTTTATCATATTCTTTTGATTAATGGATGGCATTTTTGTCCTTGTTGGTATTGGGATAACAGGAGGCCTTGATGAACCGATACAGCGGCCGTATACTGACAGAGATTGGCGATTTGGACACTACGAGATGGACGGTCTCCAGGACCCCTTAAGTCGCTTCTCAAGATTCATTCTCCGACCTTTCTCCTTCCTCAAAAGGAAACCTAAAAAGAAGAAATCATTTACCAGTAAGGAGAAGGTAACAAGCCTGACCCTGGTGCAATGAATTGAGCATCCTTTGTGATTATCCTTGGGTTTGGCAAGTTCAAGTTGTAATCTCACCAACTTTTCATAATTTGGGTCTTGTATAATGTCTCAAATGAAAAGTGGAGGACTTTGATTACATTAAACAGTATTTGTAAATAAGAGATTTTGCGGTTAGCCCAAGTAGCAAGGGAGGTTTAGTTATTGGGTTGGGATTGTGATAGATTCGAGGTTCGATTCCTTTCAATATAACAAAATTAAAAACCATTGCGGACCTCAGTGATGGTTTCTCATGATGGGCTATTCATCAGGCCCATTGGTTCAGATCCTTGTCACTCTAGATTGGATTGGATTGGATTGGATTGGATTTGCTAATATCCATTTTACAGAAAAATGATGAATACAGATGAAAAATAATGAACACGCATCTTTTTTAGCTTCTTGTTATACTCTTGGTTATTCTTGTTCATTGCTTTTGTTTGATTTGTTCAATCCAACGGTCAAAAATAAAGAGAGACGTGTGAGAAGCTATGCGAAAATCATATGTCCTTACAGATGAGCTAGAGCTAGTCTCCTGAAGCACTATTTTGCTTTAAATGAAAATAGAGAAGGAAATACCAAATTTTGGAAACAAAGATTTAGCAAAATTGGAATGAAAACTAATCAAATGAACAGAATACTACGAAATCAGAAATATTACCTATGAATTTTTGGGAAATTAATTTCTTATGCATGACGTTGTATTGCATATATGGTGACATATGATGGAATTGCAATTATTGTGGAGCAATGTCACATATGATGCAATTGCAATTGGTTAGTTGAAGGGAGGAGGCTGGAGAGTTTCATGAGTCATGGCCTTGGATGAGCCAATACCCAAATAATTAAGATCATCTACTCTCAAAATATTCCTTTATTTGGCAATATTCAGCCATATTTTGAGCAACTTATATTAGGTAACGTAAAATTCACATGGTTCAACATTATGAGAGAGATTTAGAGCAACGACGTCTCATTCACTATAGACTCTCTCAGCATAGTAATCACACATACTTTGATAACTATTTCGTTTTCAACTATTTGAATTTTAAACTAGAAGTTCTTGCAGATGTTAACTTTTGTAGGTAAGGATTAATACTTATTTTTAAAAACTACTTAGCTAAGGGTTTCTACAAACTTGGGATTATTAACATGAACAACAATGGATGACTGAACTAAGGAGATGGAAGAAGACAGAGAGAGAGAAAGAGAAAGAGAGATTGTATATATGAAAAATCAGAAAGATTACAATGATATCTTCTTACAACTGAACACACTACTACTTCTTATATAGTCACAAAGACTAATTACAATATTACCCTTCTACCTTAACTACCATCGGATCAACTAGATAATGCCATGTGGCATTCGGTTATATTGGTTATTACTCCCCCCTCAAACTGAACAGCCCAGTGAAGTTTGAATCAACCAGCCGGAAACTGATCGGAAACAGCAAGTGAAAGCTGTCGGCAGTGCTTGACAAACACGGGACTATGCAATCCTTTTGTGAACACATCTGCCACCTGATCTGTAGTAGGTATATAATTGACAATCAAATCACCTCGTTGCACTTTTTCTCGAACAAAGTGATAATCGGTATCAAGATGTTTGATCTTGGAATGAAAAACAGGATTGGAGCTTAAAGCTAAGGCACTAAGGTTATCACAGTAAAGTAATGGAGGGACCAAAATTCGCTGATGCATATCTTTGAGGAAAGCCCGAATCCAAAACAAATCTGCTGCAGAATGTGCTAGAGCTTTGTATTCAGCCTCGGTGGAACTACGAGAAACTGTTGACTGCTTCATAGATTGCCATGAGATTGGGTTATCTCCTAAGTAAATCACAAATCCAGATATAGACCTTCGGGTATTTATGTCTGCTGCCCAATCTGAATCGGAATAGGCAAGTAGATTGAAATCCAAGCTCTTTTTGTAGTGCAGACCATAGTCAAGTGTTCCTTTCAGGTATCTCAAGATTCTTTTGACAAGGTGCATGTGAAGATCCGTTGGGGAAGTCATAAACTCACAGACCATGTTAACAGCATGAGCAAGATCTAGCCGAGTAAAGGTCAAATACTGAAGAGCCCCTACTAGACTTCGATAATGACTTGGATCAGAGAAAGCAGTGCCTTCTTGTTCAAGTAGTTGAGCATGTGGTTTTGACGGTGTGGATGTGGGCTTACATGTCTCCATGGCCGCCTTCTTCAGTAAATCCTTAGCATATTTAGATTGACTTATAAACAATGACTCATCATCCTTATACTGAATATGCAAGCCCAAGAAAAATGATAATCTGCCCATATCCTTGAGATCAAACACTTCTGCAAGATTAGTGATTACTGCTTGAATTTTTGTAGAATTAGAGCCAGTGAGTATGATGTCGTCTACATAGAGTAGTAGAAGAATAATATCGCCTTCATCGACTTTAACAAATAAACTTGTATCCGAAAGAGAAGTTTTGAAACCAAGAGATGGAAGATAGCTCGTAAACTTTGAGTTCCAGGCTCTCGGGGCTTGCTTTAAGCCATAGAACGACTTAATGAGTTTACACACATGATTTGGAGAAGAAGTATCCACAAAGCCTTGAGGTTGCTGCATATAAACCTCTTCCTCGAGATCACCATGCAAAAAGGCATTTTTAATGTCTAGTTGTGCATATTCCAGCCATATTGGGCAGCTAAGACAAGAATAAGTCTTACAGTGGTGTGTCTTACCACTGGACTGAATGTTTCTGAGTAATCCAGCCCTTGTTCTTGAGTGTAACCCTAAGCAACTAACCTAGTTTTATACCTTGATATTGGCCCATCAGGATTTTTCTTGATTTTATAGACCCATTTACTGCCTACAATGGTTCTGTTGGATGGAGTAGGAACTAGAATCCAAGTACCTTGAGCCTTTAAAGCATCATACTCTTCTTGCATAGCTTTTTGCCACTCAGATTTACAAGATGCAACCCTAAAAGTCTTAGGTTCTTCAATTTCAGATATATCTGCTAAGAACGAAAAACCAGCAAAGCATGCACCAGTAGTTGGACCAAAACCAGAATTATCATAACCTGAGTCCATAATTTGTAATGAACTTAACTCAGGTAACTCTGTAAAATAAGCAGCATAATTCTTTCTTGAGATAGCTCCTGTTTGTAATCTAGTTTGAATCCTATGATGTGGTGGGTGTTGGACAGGTAAGACAGGTGAACCAGTATGAGATGAGCTGTCAAAAAGAGGAAGTATTACCTGTAGTTGAGTGGGATCGAGGACAAGAAGCAAAGGAGATTGATATGGTGTATCACTAGCTGAAGAGTTGGAATTACCAGGTGTTGATGCTGATGAAGATGCATGACTTTGAAGCTGTGAAGAAGTACTGACAAATCCTGATGTCCCAACGGGATGAATAACTGGTGACTGACCATGCTCCGAATGATTCCTTGTAGCACTTAGGGGAATAGGAAATGGCAGAATCACAGTATTAGTGTTACCAGTTGACTTACCAGAAATATCACCACTGGGAGAGGACTTTAACTTTGCAGGAAAAATGGATTCTTAAAAAATGACATGCCTTGATATAATACACTTCTTAGATTGTTGATCATAACAGATAATGCCCTTATACCCCATTGCATAGCCTAAGAAAATACACATTTTGGATTTAAACTGCAATATATGACTGTTGTAAGGTCTTATCCAAGGAAATACAGCAAATCCAAATATTCTCAAAGACTGCAAATCAGGCAACTTGTTGTATAACAGCAGATAAGGAGAACTAAAGGACAAAGTCTTACAAGGCATTTTATTAATCAGAAATACTGCATGTGCACAAGCAAAGTACCAAAACTCACTACTTAAACCAGAAGCACTTATTAAAGTGAGAGCAGTATCCACCACATGCCTATGTTTCCTCTCAAAAATCCCATTCTGTTGAGGAGTGTAAGGACAGGAAATAAACTGCATAATGTCTTTTTTAGCCAAGAAGATGTAAACCTTTTGCTAGTATATTCACCTCCACCATCTGTTTGCAACCCTTAATTGTCATTCCAAACTGGGTGCAAATAAAAGTATAAAACTTGACAAAAATTGCAAATACATCAGATTTGTTGCACATGGGAAATATCCAAGTAAATCTTGTATATTCATCAACAAAAAGTACATAGTATCTAAAACCTTCCACGGACTTTACAGGATTTGGACCCCAAACATCAGTATGAACTTTCTCAAAAGGAACCACACATCTGTTATTTCTAACCGGAAAAGGTACTCTAGACATTTTTCCTTGAATACAAGAAGTACAAGTAGTACATGTATTATCTATCTTGTGTACAACTTTAGACTATCTTAACATTGCTGCCATTGTATCATGTGCTGGATGTCCTAATCGTTGATGCCAAATATCTGATTTCACCATTTTCCCTAAGTAAGCCACTGGATCTCTTGTAACAGATTCTAGCCTTCCAGAAACTTTAACCACCGGAATCTAAAACAACTCTTTTGGTTTACTCCTTCCGTGATACACCACCTCCCTTGTCTTCTTGTCCTGCACAAAAAATTCACACTCATCACATATAAACCAACTATTATTATCTGCACATAATTGTTTCACTGAAAAAAGATTTCTGGCAATATTTGGAACATGAAGAACTTTACTGAGAACAAGAGAACGATCAGCAATATGAATAGCAGTGGAGCCAATATGTGTAATTGGTAAACTTGAACCATTACCAATGGTTATATTATCAGAACCTTGATAAGAAGCCACTTGATTTAATGCATTTATATCGGCAGTCATGTGGTGTGACGCACTCGAGTCCACAATCCACGAATCCGGAGGAATGACCTGAGATGTTTACTGTGCATTCATGGCAGATAGGGAAGATGGAGGTGGATGTCCTTGATAAGTGTAATTGGCTCTATGGAAACAGTCAAGAGCAGAATGTCCTCTTTTGCCACATATTTGACACTCCACAATAAAACCAGCTGTTATATTGCCCGTATTTCTGTGAAAACAGTTCACTGCAGTATGCCCTCGTTTATTGCAAATTTGACACTCAATAACAACATTTGGCCTAGCTTCTTTATTGCTTGACCATGATCCAGTAACATTCTGAACTTGTCTTGACCCGGATGAATAATGACCATTACCACTATGAAACCCTCGGCCTCTGACATTGTTACTAGTTCTATAGTTGTTGCTATTATTCCTGTATTGACCACCATTGCCATTGCCAGACCGGTTACCCCCATTATAGTTCTGAGTTCTGAACCCTTGCTGCTGACCATAATTAGATTGAGCTACAAGACCATATCCATATGATTGATCATGATGCCCTGGAGGAAGCGTATTAGATCCAAACATCTGAGACTCCACACCATGGTGATAAGCATTAGTAAATGCACTCTGTGGTTGCTGACTAATCGTGCCACCTGTAGTAGCAGGTATATGAGCATGATGTTAAGAATTGGATGAAGATGCACCACTCGAAGATCCACTTCCATGCATGACAGATCCCAAATTAGTAGTCTGACCAGAATGAGAACCCTGAACATACATAGCAACCATGTTCTGAGATAGCAGATTCATTTCTCCTTCAATCTCCTTTTCAGTTGCAAGTAATTGTGCACGAAATTCCCGTAAGGTAATGGAAGATTCCCGTGCCAAGATAATAGTGCGAATAACACCATATTCCTTAGGTAAACCTGCCAACCCAGCAACGATAATATCATTATCAGAAACTGTCTCTCCTGCAGCCATTAACTGATCTCTTATATTCTTCAAACGCAACAAGTATTTATCAATACTATCTGCCCCCTTCTGAATCGTATGCAACTCAGTTTTCAAATGATTAACCCTAGACTTCGAAACAGAAGCATACCGTTCAACAAGATTTGACCATGCTTCAAAGGCAGTCCTGCACCCCAAGACATATTCCATTGCCTCATCTGTTAGTGTAGCCAACAGCAGACTAATAAGAGCCATATCATTAGACTCCCAATCAAGAAACTCTGTGGTAATCTCCCTTGTAATACCAGTCTCTGAACTAACTGCATACTTTGATGGGCAACCAATCGTGCCATCAAAATGACCAAATAATTTGTACCCTTTAAGAACCGACTGAAACTGAAAGGCCCATTTGGCAAAATTATCATCTCTAAGTTTTATAGTCAACATACCCAACAAATTCTCAATCTTGAATGAAGAAGACGCCATTGAAAAAGATTCAATCAATCAGAACGCTGAATGAAAAAATTACCAAACAAGGAGACTGACACTCCACGATTACACAAGAGACTTCCAAGATTCACAGAACCACGCTCAAATAAGGAGATTGACACTCCAAAGCACAACACAAATCACACACTTCGACTAGAGACACTAAATCAGGAGATTGACACTCCAAAACACAGCACAGGAGACTGAAACTCCAAGATTCATAGAATGAATAATACAGACACTAAATCAGGAGATTGACACTCCAAAACACAGCACAGGAGACTGAAACTCCAAGATTCATAGAAAGAATGACACTTTCTTCGTTAAACCGAGAAGTGTTAGAGAATGATACTCCAAGAACCAATACAAAAAAAAATGATAATTGCATAAATCAACACATCACTATTCTACCAAAACCCCCAAATATTCGCTTCAATTAAATTTCAACAAATTAAACCAAAACCCCAAATACCACAGCTCCAAGAAAGAAACAAAAGCACCTGATTCGCTCTAGATTTTCAAGAACGTCAATCCAGATTACCAAACGCCCATTCTTCGAGCCCCCAATCTCCGAACACCTAATCTTCAAAACAGCACCCAAACCAGCAGAAGTTTTCACCAGAATCAAGAATGGCGACGAGCCAATGCCGGCGATGATACCATATTAACATGAACAACAATGGATGACTGAACTAAGGAGATGGAAGAAGACAGAGAGAGAGAGAGAAAGAGAAAGAGAGATTGTATATATGAAAAATCAGAAAGATTACAATGATATCTTCTTACAACTGAACACACTACTACTTCTTATATAGTCACAAAGGCTAATTACAATATTACCCTTCTACCTTAACTACCATCGGATCAACTAGATAATGCCATGTGGCCTTCGGTTATATTGGTTATTAGGGATATCATCATTATCGAGCTTAATGGATATGGAGGTATAGTTTGCAAAATTCAGTTTTATCTTAAGGTTTGTGGTGGAAAGCTTCCAATTAAACTTTTTGGTTATGGTCATGGATCCATTTTTGTATTATCAATGCTTGACGATAAGTTGATACATTGGAAATTCCATTAGGGTCAACACAAATGGTGGGGGAAGGCGAGGAAATGAGTTAAATATATTGGGATCATGTTAAGTTAAGATTCATGTGAGCGCTAGTTTATCTAAATTAAGAGAAGGAGAATTCGAACTTAGATGCAGAAGAAAAAAAAATTCTTTTAATTATTTTTGGCATATGTATACCAAATGGTTTAGGGTTTGCTCAACATTTAAACATTCATGGATTCTTACCTTCTAGATAATTTCAAGGTTTAATTTATGAATCAAACTCAAAGATACAAGAAAGTCCTTTTAACGTGTGAGGACGCAGCAAATTTTAATTTTAATTTTTTTTTTAAATAGGAGGGGTTTACAACACGAGACTTCAATCTCACTCATATTAGTATTATTCTCGCTCAAACTTGCTAAACTTTGAAGTTCTGGTAGAATCCGGTGGTGTGATTGCATCTTTGACACAACATTAATAAAATATAAAATAAAAAAAATAAAGCAAAGTATGGGAGTCGGCTACTAAATCAGGACTAATAATTCACAAGATGAATAAATCAATTATATTCCATCAGTTCCTATCATTTTCAAGGAATTTTAGTTCTGATAAGGATTGAATTAATACTCATCCTATGTAGCTATAACTAGCACCGATCTATATAATAGCTAGCAAGCTTGGTTTCTACATACATTGCACAGGGGACTGATTTACGGGACAAGTTCATACATATCTCAATATATCTCACTATAGTAACGTTATTGTCTGACAAATAAGAATATTCGATTTTTAAACTGTAGACGTCGAAATTTCGGTAAATAAATGTTGACCGATAAATCAAAGTGTCAACGCTCATGTATTACATAAATTTTACACGTAGCGTGTGACTCAACGAAAATTGAAATGAGTTGGAAAAGTCATCAAATAGGACACGTGTCAACACCTGGCAGAAACGACTTATTTCATCTGGGATATTATATTCAAAATTAGGCCTTGGAAAATTCTATAAATACAAGCCCATTTCATTCATTTAAGGGGAACCAAAATCATTAGGCAAAAACTCTTGAAGCTCTGAAGCTCTGAAACTCCGAAGCTCTCAAGCATCCAGGTTCCCGAAGAATCAAGAAAGCGTTCTTCGTTCATCGTTCTTCCAAAGATCAAGCCCGACGGCCCTTGGATCAACAATCATCCACCTTCAAGCCCAAGCCTCAACGACCCCTTGAAGAAAGCGTTCATCGTTCATCAACTGTTCATCCTCAAGGATCAAGCCCCAACGGCCCCTTTGGATCGACAACATCATCGAATCCGCTCATCCGCTGTTCATCAAGCCCAAGCCTCGACGGCCCTTGAAGAAAGCGTTCATCGTTCATCACTGTTCTTCGAGATCAAGCCCAAAAGCCCTCGAAGATCCGTTCAAACCCAAAAGCTCTCGAAGATCCGTTCGTCACTATTCTTCGAGTTCAAGCCCAAAAGCCCTCGGAAATCCATTCATCTCTGTTCTTCAAGATCAGGCCCAAAAGCCCTTGAAGATCCGTCAATCACCATTCTTCAAGATCAAGCCCAAAAGCCCTTGAAGATCCGTTCATCCTCGTTCATCCAAGATCAAGCCTCGACGGCCCTTGGATCAATCGCACATCCCACAAATCAACACCTTACGGAGATCGAATCAGAGGATCAAATTAGAGAGAGATTGTAACCCAAAATCATCAAATACAAATATATTTGTTTGTGCGCGTTGTTCTTGTCTCTTTCGTTTCAGGAATTTTCCGTGTTCACAAATTGGCACGCCCAGTGGGACAATCTCTACCTCTCATCTCTTTCTCCGTTCAAGGAATCCAAGCACACCTCAAAGTCAATGGCATCAAGCAAGGGACAAGCCATTCTCGCAACCACTGAAGGAAGGATCCTAAGCACTTCTGCCGCAAACGGACAATCCATTGGCGCCACAACCGCTCCTCAACATGCCACTTCAAAATTGGTGCCGCTAAAAGAGCAAGGAGAGCATCCAAGGTGTGAGTATGTCATCAACCTGACCTCACTGGGGGCACCGAAGCACGATGTTGGGGCACACAAGATGACATCCCAAAGCAGCCAACGACGTTCTTCATCAGCATCCTGGATGTCTAAAGGAAAGTCACGTCTATTGGTCGCACAAGTCATGACTATCGGCGTTACCTCCGTTGAAGAACAACTGGCTCAAATGAATGAAGCAATCGCAAGGCTAACCCGAACTGTGGAAGAAAAAGACTTGCAAATTGCAGCACTCGTCAATCGACTAGAGGCGCAGGACGGCGATAAACCCGACCCAGAGAATGATCCACTAAAAAGAAGAGATGATGAAGAAGATGAGCCTCAGGTGGAGAAAAACGATGCGAAGCCGGAGCCAGACCGAGCAGCGGCACTCATGGGATCTCTTTCTATCCAGCAGCTGCAAGAGATGATCACCAACACCATCAAGGCACAGTACGAAGGGAGCTCAAATACCTCCGGGTTGTACTCAAAGCCGTATTCAAAGAAGATCGACGCCCTAAGGATGCCAAGGGGTTATCAACCACCAAAGTTCATGCAGTTTGATGGAAAAGGAAACCCAAAGCAGCACGTTGCACATTTCGTCGAAACTTGCAACAACGCGGGGACAGAGGGAGACTACCTCGCCAAGCAGTTTGTGCGCTCGCTGAAAGGAAATGCCTTTGAGTGGTACACGGACCTAGAGCCCGAGTCCATCAACAGCTGGGAGCAATTAGAGCGGGAATTCCTCAACCGCTTCTACAGCATCCGCCGCACTGTGAGCATGCTAGAGCTAACGAGCACAAAGCAGTGGAAGGACGAGCCAGTCATTGACTACATCAACAGATGGCGCACTCTAAGCCTCGACTGCAAAGACAGGCTCTCGGAAACCTCTTCAATCGAGATGTGCATCCAAGGCATGCAATGGGGTTTGCAATACATCCTTCAAGGCATTAAACCACGGACCTTCGAAGAGCTAGCCACCCGCGCCCATGACATGAAGTTGAGCATCGCCCATCATGGGAAGAAAGAACCGATCGCCGACTACAAGAACGACAAAGTTCTTGGGACAAAGGGGGAAAATGCTGCATGGAAACCCACCAAGGAAGCGATGATGGTTAACACAACTCCCGTCAAAATATCCACACGAGGCAAGGCGATTCAAACCGAAGCTTTTCGTGATCAAGAGATGCGTAGACGCACTTTGAAGGAGCTTGAGGAGAAGATTTATCCATTCCCCGACTCTGATGTAGTTGCCATGCTGGATGACCTGTTGGACAAGAAGGTGATCAGTTTGCCTGAGTGCAGACGGCCGGAAGAGATGAATCGTACCGATAGTCCAAGATACTGTAAATTCCACCGCTTCATCAGTCATCCGACAGAAAAATGTTTCGTGCTGAAAGATCTCATCATGAAGCTGGCTCATAAAGGAATCATCGAGCTAGATCTGGACGAAGTGGCGAAGTCAAACTATACCACCTTCACTTCTGGCTCTTCCGACTCAAAGTTTTCACCTCAACCGCTGGGGGCATCGTCCAAGACAAGCAAAATTGAAGGATGGACTCAAGTCACTCCTAAGAAATTGCACAAGAAGCATACGTCTCCTCCACAAGTCCGCCAATCGGAAAGGGGGCAAAGCAGCTCTTGTCAACCTTCAAAGCAACGTGAACATGTTGAAAATGAGGAAATTTCGACACATAGATCGTCCATCCCCATCACGATGCGTGATTTCTTTCCTGAAGACTTCTTCAATCACTCGGTCAAGGCTCCTTGCTATGAAGATTGCGAGGAACGACTCTCTCAGATCGCTTGACGAACCAAAGCTCCTTGTCTATAAGAGCCTAAACTGCAAGACACAATGCTCCTTGTTCGCACGAGCCTAAACTGCACGAACCAAGGCTCCTCGCCTGCACGAGCCTAAACTGCATGGCACAATGCTCCTGGTCTGCACGAGCATAAAAGGCAACACCAATGCTCCTGGTCTGCACGAGCATAAAAGGCAACACCAAAGCTCCTGGTCTGCACGAGCCTAAAAGGCGACAACCCAAAGCTCCTTGTCTGCACGAGCTGAAACTGCAAACGGCACAAAAAAAAGAAAATACCAAAAAAAAAAATATATATATATGTATGTATTTGAACTACGTTTTGACTTGATCTCTTTCTTTGGAAGGGTACGTAGGTAGCTTGAATATTCAATTACAAGTTCAGTCACATCAAAATAAAAAATAAATGCTTTATTAAATAGAGTCAATTTTATTTAAAAAAAAATGAATACATATGTTATTATGTATTTAAAAAAAAAGAAACGTATGTTATTATGTAAAAAAAATAATTAAAAAAAAAAAAAAAAAGATACATGTTTTATGTATTTTAAAAAAAAAAAGAAGAAAAAAAAAACATATGTTTTATGTATTAATATATATATATATATATATATATAAAGGGCCTCAGAAGCAGCCCGTGTCCAAAACCAGATCAACCCAGGCTCGGCTGTCAAAGCCCAAGTCTCTCGCAGCTCTTTCTCCCTAACGAGCTCAGCTCTCATCCTCACTCGGCCCTAAGCCTCGTCTCCACCAATAGAAAGGGAGTAAGAGCCCGGGCCTCCTTTTATTTCACAGGCCCAGATGCCAAGACCAAACCCGGCAAGAAGCCCAAAAGACCTTGCCATCTTCCTCCCTGTCAGGATCCGACATTAAAGTCACCGTCGATCTCTCCTGATCATCGTCAATAGCTGCAATACCACCTCAGCAGATTTCGGTCATGGCATCAAAGCTCTGCGACTCTTGCCAATCGGCGACGGCGACTCCGTACTGCCGCACCGACTCCGCCTTCCTCTGCGTCAACTGCAACTCCAAGATCCACGCGGCCTCGTGGCTGCTCCCGAACCCCAAGGCGGTGGAAAATCCAGATCTGAACTCGGGGCAGTGCTTGTTCCAGGAAATGGATCCGTATCTGGATCTGGACTACGGGTTTTGGATCCGAAACTTGAAGAAGCTCAGGAGCAGAACAGCTGCGGCGCGGACGGCGTCGTTCTGGTGCAGAGCAGGAACATGCAGCCTCTGCTAGTTAACGACCAGAGCTTCGAACTTGACTTCTCCGCCGACGCAACCCGATTCCGGCAACCGCTTCTGGGGCCGAACCTTCTGCTCCCACGACTCTGTCGGAAAATTCTCCTGCCTCACAGCCGACTGCAGCTCAGGAAAATTGGAGTGCTCAGGCAACGGAGCCACCCCGCCCGCCACTCTCGCTGAATTCACACTCGACGGCTCCGGCGGGCTTGATTTATACGCCGTCAGAACCACCGTCAGAGACCCTGACAACCACAAGAAGGTCTCCCACCTCACGGCACTACAAGAGTTGAGCCTCTACCTCCCACCTCCTCCTCGCCGCAGGCGACCGCCAGAGCCGCATCGCCCTCCTTGATCTCCGCCATTGATCCCGCCACCAGCGTCCACGAGCTGCTCGAATACCCCGCCTACACCAAATTCTCTATACTCTTCCTCCTTCCCAACAATCGCGGAGAAGATGATCACTTTCCCTGATCTATCAGCTGGAAGCTCAGGAGGCTCAGTCTCTGATGCCAAACCAAATGCCTCTTCCTCTGGAGCGTCAACTGCCAAGGATCCATGCTTTCCACCTTCAAGTTCAGTCACTGGACTTGAAGGTTGTAACTTAGATTGGTGTCTCTGACTCGGCTTGAGGTTGTGACTTGGGTTGGTGCTGCAGGATCCATGCCTTCCATCTTCATGACTCGGTCATTGGACTCGCAAATGATCCTGAAGCTTTTGCTGAACTAAGAGAGCGAAGATTGGCGCTGTTGACGGTGGCGAAGAAGCTTCGGAAGCGCTGTCAATCTGTCTCTCCCCTTGCAGAGGTGATGCAGCAGCAGTGCGAGGAAGGCAGTGGTGGTGCAGTAAAGGTACAGTGGTGCAGCAGCAAGCGAGATAGGGCAGCGTAGTTTTGTGCAATGCTTTGTGCAGTGAGGACGACAAGGCTGTGCAGCAAGGAAACAGCGCAGTGAAGATGCAAAACAGTGTGCGGTGCAGAAGCAATGGGGATGGTGCAGTGGAGATGCAGTGGACAGTGCAATGGCAAAGGCTATGCTGCGACGGTGCGACGGCGATGCTGTGCAGCAAGGAAACAGTGCAAGGACGACAAGGCTGTGCAGCAAGGAAACAGTGCAAGCCAATGACTCCAAAGCAAAAGTATCTCATATCACCAGGGTAGAAAGCGAGAGTATCTCATATCATGCGTTCTCCCTGTCCTTTCCTTTGTCCTTGTTCTTACCTACAAAGACAAGGATAAAGAAAACAATATGCCGGAACTTCCATTCAAACTCGGGTAAGGAACCGACTGCTTGGAACCCTTCCCTGATTGCCTACCTAGCACTTCTCTCGAGTACTCGTTTCCCACTGCTGCTGTACTTCCAAAGAAGCTGCCACATCTGCCTGGAGAACAGATAAGGCAAGTGAAAATGATACCTTGCAGCATGTGGAGACAAGGTGCAGAAGGAACAAGCGGAGAAGAATGCAGTCTGCACAGTCAACTCAGCAGAAAGAGTCCGAGCTGAAGAACTCGAGAAGCTGCCATATCTGCCTGAAGAAACAAGCAGAGAAGAATGCAGCATGCACAGTCAACTCAGCAGAAAGAATCTGAGATGAAGAACTCGAGAAGATGCCGCATCTGCCCGAGGACGGTGAACTCGTTTTGACCCTCAAATTCTTGGGTCGACTTACTAGGCGTTGTGGGCTGCACGTGCCGATTCACCACCCTTGAATCAAATCCTTAAAGACCAAGTCACCAATAGGAAGATGAGCCCATCAATCTCGAAGATCATACCGTTGACCAAACTACTCAGGTGTGAATTAGAAAGATTGAACAAAGCAACAAGTCGTCACCTTCACCTCGTGCCTGCTTGCCGTGTGTTCGAGTCAGCCTTCAAGAATCAAGCCTCAACGGCCCTTGAAGAAGCTTCCAGCCAAATTCAAAATCAAGCCTCGACGGCCCTGGAAGAAATCACAAGTCCGATTCAAGATTAAGTGTCTACCACCCTTGAATCAAAACCTAGTTCAAGAATAAGCTGTGGAAAATCAACAATTGGAGGAATCCAGAAAATCCTCCAACCCAGTTCAAGATCAAAGCTGTGGAAAGTCAACAAGCACAACAAAAGTATGTGCCGATTCACCCACTACCAAAGCCAAAGATCATCTACCACATGAAGCTCCTTGTGGTCCAATTTCAACCTTCAAGATCAAGTCTCGAAGGCCCTTGAAGAAATTTCAAACAAAAGTTCAAGAACAAGCCTCAACGGCCCTTGAAGAAATCTCAAGCCCAATTCAAGATCAAGCCTCAACGGCCATTGAAGAAATCTCCAGCCCAATTCAAGATTCAAGCCTCGACGGCCCTTGGATCGACATCTACAGTAAGGGACTTCAAAACGCATCTCCTACACGTGACAAGCACATGTATACGACGTGCCTTGAAGTGGGGGCATTTGTAGACGTCGAAATTTCGGTAAATAAATGTTGACCGATAAATCAAAGTGTCAACGCTCATGTATTACATAAATTTTACACGTAGCGTGTGACTCAACGAAAATTGAAATGAGTTGGAAAAGTCATCAAATAGGACACGTGTCAACACCTGGCAGAAACGACTTATTTCATCTGGGATATTATATTCAAAATTAGGCCTTGGAAAATTCTATAAATACAAGCCCATTTCATTCATTTAAGGGGAACCAAAATCATTAGGCAAAAACTCTTGAAGCTCTGAAGCTCTGAAACTCCGAAGCTCTCAAGCATCCAGGTTCCCGAAGAATCAAGAAAGCGTTCTTCGTTCATCGTTCTTCCAAAGATCAAGCCCGACGGCCCTTGGATCAACAATCATCCACCTTCAAGCCCAAGCCTCAACGACCCCTTGAAGAAAGCGTTCATCGTTCATCAACTGTTCATCCTCAAGGATCAAGCCCCAACGGCCCCTTTGGATCGACAACATCATCGAATCCGCTCATCCGCTGTTCATCAAGCCCAAGCCTCGACGGCCCTTGAAGAAAGCGTTCATCGTTCATCACTGTTCTTCGAGATCAAGCCCAAAAGCCCTCGAAGATCCGTTCAAACCCAAAAGCTCTCGAAGATCCGTTCGTCACTATTCTTCGAGTTCAAGCCCAAAAGCCCTCGGAAATCCATTCATCTCTGTTCTTCAAGATCAGGCCCAAAAGCCCTTGAAGATCCGTCAATCACCATTCTTCAAGATCAAGCCCAAAAGCCCTTGAAGATCCGTTCATCCTCGTTCATCCAAGATCAAGCCTCGACGGCCCTTGGATCAATCGCACATCCCACAAATCAACACCTTACGGAGATCGAATCAGAGGATCAAATTAGAGAGAGATTGTAACCCAAAATCATCAAATACAAATATATTTGTTTGTGCGCGTTGTTCTTGTCTCTTTCGTTTCAGGAATTTTCCGTGTTCACATAAACATTTGATCAAAATTGCAAGAGATTCTGAGAAATATGGAAATTAATGTGCATGCAATTAAGTGGAATACAACTCAACAAATTTTTTTTTTTTTTAAATTAAGAACTAGCTGGTGGCTTCGCAACTGCAGTCCATCTAGCTTCTGGGGGTTGGGAAGACTCAAAGAGGCATTTCAACATTCTCTGGTTATCATCGTGTGATTCACCTGCGCTAGGAATTAAAATTAGGACATTCTTATGTGAAATACGGGTCTGAAATTCATTTCCAATCACTGAACACCTGTAGTGTTTGAATATAACTCAACTCAACTACCATTGTTTATCTTTAAATATGTAAACATGCATGCATGTGGAATACATACGTACGTAGGTAGAACACTTTTTTTTTCTTATTTTGCTTGCTTGCCATACAGGAAAAAACTCATCTTTTGACGTCCATAGATGATGAAGTTAAAGATATTATGCAAAGCATATATACATATGATATGTATTAAATACGATATAGATATAAACTAGGAAATTTTTATATAGTTAGGATGTGCCGCCCATGAAATTGTTAGATATTTGCCTTTATTACTCATTTTCTTTTATAAGGTCTATCCGGGAATACTAAGTCTAGAATAAGTTTCAATCTATGGAAATTTCTTTGTAGTGGCCAGTTAAAGCTATTCTAGACTTAGTATTCCAGGATAGACTATCAAATATCAAATATAAGAGAGACTACCTACTTCAAGTTCAAGGTAGTCTATCTTGAACTTGAAGTAGGTAGTCTCTCTTATTCTAGCTCAGTACAAGAGTCCCTTCCTTTAATGTGCAATTCCCGTCATATAATCATTGAGATAGTAATTATATTGAATATGTTATAAATATTGTAGCCAAATTCGTATAGTTATATACAAAATGTGCCATGCCCGTCACTCACTATCAGATTGACGAAGACTCTCACCATATGCAGATATGCATTGAACCTTTAGTCATTTGACTTGTAGAATTGGATGTCACAATTTTTTAGTTGGTCATAAATTAATGGGCAGCCAATAGCATACCTTCATGCTTTTGTTCATGTCAAAAAATGCTCAAAGTGTCATTACATTGTCACATTCCAGCTAATTTTCTTCAACTTTAGCATCACCTCAAAATCAAATCAATGTATTATTTATATCAATGTCAAGTTATACAAATAAAGTTTGTGCGTGGGTTTGGAATGGAATATGACATTAGCCCCTGTTGGACCGTTGAAAATGACTGTTAATTTATATCAATGTCTAAATGGGTGGGCTCACATCAATATGATAATCAGTATCATCTGTTGAGTCACGCGTTCATTAATTTATATCAATTTATTACTTGTGCCACGAATCAGCGTCATCTGTTGAGTCTCTCATCTATAGTTATTTACATTTAATTATGTTTCATTCTCGTTTTTTTCCTTGTCCCTCATCTTAATGATCTGCTCTGGTTTAGACTTTCACCGAATTTGGTAGTTAAAAGATATAGTCTAATAACCATCTTCAGGGCTGCTTTGGTATTATTTTAAGAGTATAAGAAGAATCATACATGATTTCCATGGCTACAATATAATATACACAGGTGTGAAAATTGAATGAATTACCAAAGCACCATAGCAGTGATGTTGAGTTCTTCGTGTGCGGAAAAAAAGGGTTTAGGAAGCAATAAGTGAATGAAAGAAAAAAGGCGTGACAATAAAAATAAGGGAATCTTAAAGAACACTCACGTACTGTTCACTTTTAACGAAAATAATATTTTTATCTTAAAAAGTCACTGTGGTACTATTTACTTACACATTTATTTTGTCATTTTCATTAAAACTAAAGTTTTTGAGAACTTTTCATTAGTTTTCCTTAAAAATAAGAGCATAAATTATCTACTGTCAAAGGAATGCATATAGCCCAGTCATTTGATTAGTGTGCAATTGACTGGATATATATACGAACATCAAGTTGGAGATAAGTTTCATAATAGAAAAGTTCATAAAAGAGGATGAAGACGAAAAGATCGGAAGTAAGGGGACTGTTTTTGGAAATGATGATATCTTGTATAGTTCTGTTAATAGATGGATCTCTAAAGAATAATAGATTAGTCGCATCCTTGTCTGATAAGATCTTATTAATTGCCAGTTGAAAACATCAATATATTGATGAGAACGACTGCAAATCGAAGATGAAGTACTGGTTTGGTACTGAGGTGTTTTTATAAAAAGTGGGTATAAAAAAAGCTGTGCTAAAAAAGGTGTATGGTAAACACTTAAAAACAGCTTATTTTCACAGTTTTGAGTGAAAAAAAAAAACTGAAAACGTGAAGCTGCAAAAATGAGTTTATTCTCACAGTACAGCAGAAGCAGAGCTTATTCTCACAGCACAGCAAAAGCAAAGCTTATTCTCATAGCACAACAGAAGCAGTTTTTTCTCAAAGCACAGCAATACCAAACAAGTCCGAAGATCGTTTTTGAGGCTTTGACCATAAAATAAGCTTTTGTTGCATATCTTAAATTATGTTTACACATTACATTTTAATATTTGTATATTTAAAAATAAATTATAGAAGTATAATAACAGGGCGTGAGGTCAACAATATCCGTATATCATGCAAAATAATAAAATTATTAAATCACATTTAACAAGCGTCTAAATCAAACGCAAAAGAAAATAATAACTTGAAGAAGAGTTGGATTGAGACATTGAGTAGGGCTTCCAATTTGATAAGTAGGTCATTGCCATCAAACTATAAAAGTGACGCTAACATATTTCATTTAGCCTTTTCATGCCTATTATAACTAGTTATTTCGGTTTTCTACTAGCATCTTTGACTATAACCTCAGCTCTATTTATCGGTCTGAGCAAAATACGACTTATTTGAAATTAATTAATGAACAATTTATAAAAAAATCTTTCTATGGTAGTTCATATATTCTCCAGTCCCTTACCAATTCTTGGTCATTGAGATGTATAGTCAATACAAATTAATGCTGATATCCTAAGGTTGAATCAATCACCTAATGTAATTCAAGTAGCATTAGTTCATGAATTTACATGTAATTTAATTTTAGTTTTTGAACTCTTATAATAGTTTTTTTAGTTCTTTAATTTAATAATGTGTCGCACCACTGGTCCTTTTCGCTAATGTCCTCTATTTCTCTGTTAAATTTAGAGGAATGCTAGGAACTTCATCCCACATTACTAAAAATGAATTTAAAAATAGAAATGGGAAAGAAAGAAAAAAAACCCTTAAATTTTTTTTTTTTTTTTTTATTTTGTGTAAGAAAAATTGAATACATAGGAATTTTTTCGTACTTCAATATGTGATCGGTTAGTTGTTTAAGTCCAACCATAATTCGACCTCCTACCAACTTTGAAATCGTATTACCTAATATTTACAAGTTGCTAAAGTCTAATCATTTTCGTTTTATATATTTATAGTTCAAATTTCATTTATATTTAAGTTTGAGATACTAATTTATAAATTTTTATTTGCTTTTTAGCTTATTCTATTGTTTTTTTGAAGTTTTGAGTTGAAGTTCCTAATATACTCCTAGAGTTAATAAAAGTAATACGATGTTGTTAAATTCAAAAACTAAAGAAACTAATATGAGAATTCATGGACTATAATTAAAGTAATAGTAAAGTTCAAAGACCAGTATTATAATTAACCCTATTAAAAAAGTCATGGCTAATCTTGACTTAATAAACTTATGAACTGACTCATAATGATACATCAATGATTCCAATTTGTACACAATGGCAGAGTTAAGCATAGAGCACAAGCCCTGATTATCTCATCCACTTCTTTTTATCCCTTTTAGTTCATGTATATAGTGTATAAGCACAAATGTGAAGATGGGATCCTCCTTGTCTCTGGTTGGAAAGTGACTCTTTTAGTGTTTTTTTTGGCTCTCAAATCGACTGATTTTGATCCTTCTTGGCCTCTTCATACACAATGATCTATTTGTTTGGACCACATTCAGAAGATGACTTTCTATGCTTCTCATATACATCACGAAAGAAATGTTGTCACGGACAATTTCGCTAACATGGGGTTATTTTCTCCAACTTTGGTATGGCAAGATTCTCTTTCGCCAACAGTTCGTGTTGCTTTGTTTTAGGACTATGTTGGCTTGTCTAGCTTCTGCTTCTCAAATTAATGTGTATGTCGGTATATAGGTTTGTCTTAAATTTCTTTTTTTTTAATCTTGTAGTGTTGTTCGACTTGTTTTGCAGGTTTAGAATATTAACTTTTGTAACTAACATATATATATATATATATGTGTGGATGTATATATTAACTTTGTATCTTATATTTGGCCCCCGAAGATTAAGTATATGGCTCCACCCTTGAATTTGAACGTATACAAAGAGACTACTATAAACTGTTGAGATAATATTATTGCTCCACCCTTGAGTATATGGCCCCCGAAGATTAGGTATATGGCTCCACCCTTGAGGTTTAAGTCAAAAACAACAAAATTTGGTTTTGTAAAATTATATTATTGCTCCTAATTTTTTTGTTGTGATAGAAGTACACTTTTTTTGTTGATAAAGAGAATTTTGCTAATAAGTAGCTTAGATATATAGGTATTGTAGTTAAATTCATATAACTATATGCAAAACGTGACATGCCCTTCACTCACTAGCAAATTGATGAAGACTCTTTCAACCAAAAAAATTGATGAAGACTCTCACCATATGCATATATGCATTGAATCTTTAGTTATTTGACTTATACACAATTTTTAGCCGGTCACAAATTGGGCAGCCAATAGCATACCTGCGTGCTTTTGTTCACGTCAAAAATGCTCATATTCCCAATACCTTGTCACATTCTAGCTAATTTTCTACAACATTAGCATCACTACCTCAAAATCAAATCAATGTATTATTTATATCAATGTCAAGATTTACATATAAAGTTTGTGCGGGGGTTTGGAATAGAATATGACATTAGCCCCTGTTGGACGGTTGAAAATGACTGTTAATTTATATCAATGTCTAAATGGGTGGATTCACATCGATATGCATTATCAGTGTCATTTGTTGAGTCATTCGTTTATTAATTTATATCAATTTATTATTAGTGACTTAAAATGTTTTTTTTTAGTACAACGATATATTTTATATCGGGAGTTCATCTAAGCCACACAATGGGCAACCTAATTTGGTATCGAATTCGCCATCCACGAGATTCGAACATAAAATCTCACACTTACAAGTGAATAAGAATACCACCAAATCGTAGTACTGAGTGGGTAGTGACTTAAAATGTTAGATGTATAATTTTATGTTTTCATAATTAAATTAAGAAACATATCTTTCCTCACACGAATAAAATATGTTTTCATAATCAATTGATATAAAATATGTACATATATATATATATATATATCTATATATATACACACACACACATATATTCCGACTCAAATGTTAGATATGATACCTTGTATAGTTCTGTTAACACATGGATCTCTAAAGCATAAAAGAATAGTCGCATCTTCGTCAGGTAAGATCTTATTAGTTCCAGTTGAAAACATCAATATATTGCTGAGAACGACTGTAAATCGAGGATGGAGATGGTTTTTGAGGCTATACCATAAAATTATCTTTTCTTGCTTATCTTAAATTATGTTCACATTAAATTATATTATTGTGTAAATAAAAATAAATTATAGAAATATATTATATAATAACAGGGCGTGAGGTCAGCAACATCCGTATATCATGGAAACAATAAAATTATTAAATCATATTCAACAAGCGTCTAAATCAAACACAAAAGAAAATAATAACTTGAAGAAGAGTTGGATTGAGACATTGAGAAGGGTTTCCAATTTAATAAGTAGGTATCGGACTATCGAGGTCGGTGCATGTGGCGTTGACGACTGCATGGGACTGCAGATTAACACTGCTATTCTACTGTTGAGTCAATGAATCAGTATTGTACATAATGGCAAAGTTATGCATAGACCACAAGTAACCCCGACCCTCTCACCACTATTTTTATCCCTTTTAATTCATATATATAATGTCAGTCCTGCTCTCAGGTCCTCATTTTGAGGATTTGTGAGGACTAATTGTAAATTAATTGTAAAATTATATTAGTTTTGATTAAAAGTTCAAAATATTAGTTTAAGTTCAAAGAATTATATAAGCACAAATGTGAAGATGGGTAGCTTTTAGTTAAGGTTATGGCCTTTCATTAAGTACGATACACACACAAACACACACACATCCTTTAAGAGAAGCAAACCCTTTTTTTTTTTTAAATGGAGATTAGTTGTGGGATTCACTTACATCAAATTTCAACGGTCCGAATCGTCTATTTTGTAAGTCTCGATTCATAGATCATCTTTGCAAAAATTTAATTTAATCCGAAACCATTTGCTTATTCAATTATCATAATGAAATTTCATTGTTTCTTATAGAATAAAGTGTTCGTCAATTTCTTTAAAATCAATTAGATGTCTCAAATAGTTCCTATTTGGCGAACACTTTATTCCCCAACTGATTATTCTTAAGGTTTAACAAAAGCATTTTTTTTTTAAAAGCATAGGAGTTCCAAATTGGCCCTTAATAAAAAGAGTAAACTGTAGCTATGGTCCCTTAATTTTAACTCAATTGGAGCAATGGTCCCTCAACTAAAAATTCATTACCATTGGTCCCTCAACTCATCAAAATATACAGTTATGGTCCCTCAACTAAAAACCCATTACCATCGGTCCCTGAACTTTTTAATTCAACTGGAAAAATGATCCCTTAACTTTAACCCAATTGTAGCAATGGTCCTTCCAACATAACTCGTTTTGACAAAAAATTTGACGTAGTTGACGAAAAGAACCATAATTACACACTTTGATGAGTTGAGGGACCCTAATTATATAAATGGTTATTCCAACATAATTTATTTTGACAAAATTAATGAAAATGACTATAGCTACATATTTTGATAAGTTAAGGGACCAATGGTAATGGATTTTTAGTTGACGGATCATTGCTCCAATTTGATTAAAGTTGAGAGACTATTGCTATAATTTACTTTAATAAAAATAAAGAACTTTCTCTACCACGTATGTAAGAAGGCCATACCTTTTTTGGTAAATAAGAATGCCAAATTTGTGACCACTTCATACCGATCATTACTCTCTCTCTCTCTCTCTCTCTCTCTCTCTCTCTCTCTCTCTCTAAAATACAAATCTAATCTAATACGATCATTGTTTGGATTGGCATTGGTGCATATATAATCTAATGAATTTTAGATTAATATGTAATGAGAAATTTGTGACCACTTCATGCGATATTGTAATACATTCACATGCTATAAACTTTCACTCATGTTTAAAAATGCGCATTGGTTATCGCATGCCGTGTTATATCGCTTGTTGTGTTCTAGTACGTACGAAACTATAATTTTTCAGAAAAAAAGAGTACAGTTCATCTTTTAATTCTTTTCAAGTAAGTCTCTTATATTAGAGATGTGATATGATACTGTGGCTTATTAACATTTTTCAAATTTAAAACAACAAACCGATTATAATTTGATTAGTTGAAAACTCATCCAAAATTTTCGACTATAATCACGACTAAATTCCTAATCAACCACTGACCACGTACATATCGGCTCTGTGCACTTTAAGTCTGGAGCTTTCACAGTAATGAATGTATGAGAGTAACTAATTAAAGTTACCATTATTCTCTATTCTCTATGATAAAACACAAAATACAAAATTTAATACTGCAATAAATTATTATTCCATCTCTACTCAGATATGACCAACAGTGGATGAATGATGAATCATGAGATTCCTTGAACCCAAATCAAAAACCCAGAAAAACTAGATCATACCAAATTCTCATGACCAATTAAAGATGGGTGAACCACAAATACGGACCAACACCATCCATTAGTACTGTCTTTATCACATACTATACGATTGGACGTAGGATCCATATATGAGCTGAAGTTGGTACCTTTCGGGTAAGAGTTGTTACCCAACAAAATGTTGAGTTTGATGATCACAATCTGTGGAATGTCATGCTCATGTAAACCTAGCTCATCAAATCCTCGACCTCCAGAATAACTTACCTACACGGGAGAAATATGTTCATATCTCTACACATATTACGTGATACGTAATATGTCATACAACGAGTGAAATAATGAGAATGTGAACATAACATTGTAGTATAAAAGTTTTCTCATCGGTATTATCTGTAAATGCATCAATAAAATAGTCAAACAATATTTAAAGGTGGTGTTTTTTATTTTTGTTTATTTTGTATATCTAATTAAAGGCATTGCTAAAACGCGTAGATGGTTATAAGATCAAAATCAAAGTATACAAAAAGGTATGCAAAATCAAAAAGATCACGAACACACATGGGAGGGAGATGACTTAAATTGGTAAAGCTATAAGAACCAGTTCATGAGCCAAGATCATGAACTCCATGATTTTCACAAACGAATGTGGAAGACATAAATCACATTCTTTAATAATTAACTGTTAAATGTCATCTACAATCTTTATCTTGATCGATCTATAGATGAGGCGTCGGTGTGAAGAAAACTAAGTTTCTCTCTCTAGACTTGTTTGCACGTTTAAACTCTAATAAAAAAATCACCATCCACCGTTGTATTAAAATAAGAAATCAAATCTCATAACTTGACCCAAGAATGTTTCCAAACAATATTTATTAAATCGACGATATTATACTTAGACAATATCATGTAGGCCACAGAAATATAAAGAGAAGTCAGTTCCATGTGTGTGGAAAATTGAAGACATTAAGTCTGAAAGGAAAGTTTGACGTCCTGGCAGCAGAAAACGCATTAGACTCTCTCTCTCGTTTTTCAACCTTGCAAACTTTTTTGTCGCCGGCCCCAATCTTTGGCTTGGGTGCCGGTGGCTATCCTTGTTCAAGTTCCTTTTTCTCCTCTTTCCCTCTTTTTTCATGATCCTCTTCTCTCTTTTTCAAATTTTTTTCTGAGATTTTTCTCAGTTTCATTGAGCTTTGTCTCAAATTTTCCGTGAGTTTGTCTCACTTTTAGACTTCATGTCCCTCCTCTCCACCCATTCCTCTCCTCTAGCAGTTCTTTTCCAAACCCAAACTCCATCTCCCCTCACTTTTTTCCTCTGCCTCCCTTTCCCATAAACTATCCCCACCCCATCCTTTGCTCTGACATGCAGACTATGGGCCAAATATGGTTGCTAGCTTTATTTCCCTCCTTCACACTCCCCCCCCCCCCAAAACGCTTGCTAGATTTCCATTGAGGCCAAGTGTAATGCGACTTCGGCCAAAGTAATAAGGGTATTTTACATACCCCCTTAGCTTCACCTTCTATTCCATGTGTTACTTCGTTTGTATATATTTGCTAGGATTCGTGAATGGGATTTGGATCTAGTGACTATTGTTTGGTTATGCGTCTTTGATGAAGAAATTTGGATGTGGTGTGCTTCTTGTTGCAGGTTTGGCACATTTGTGCTGTGATGTCTTGTTCATTTTTACCACTCAGTCATTTTCATGGCGGTGATGACGGCGAACGCTGCTTTCTGAGGTTGGAAATTAGGGATTTGGATTCCCATTTTAGTTTATTTAATTAGGCTGGGCTTTTATGTATCTATTTCCCCCAATGTATTTGGGTTATTTTACCTTCCTTTGAGTTGGCTTATAACCTACTATCGGATTAATGCATTTATCCTTCCAGACCCAAAAAAAAAAAGTGTGTATATATATATATCATGTAGGCCACACTAGAATATTGAAATATTATTCTTACAGATGGGTCAAAAACTCTACTTTTTTTTTAATAAATGATATTGTCTATATTGTCTACACTAAACTTCACAATAAACAAGTAATAATGTGATTTAAAATAGAATACTATTAAATTGTAGTACATAAGTGGCCAAAGGACTAGAAAAGTAGAAAGTTGTATTTTTCATTTTGTTTTGAGCACCGAATGTGAATATTAATAAAATATTTTGACCATATAATAGGTGCACACCGAATTCATGCAATTTAAGTAAGAAATCAAGACATCCACAAAAAGGAGAAAGAAGAGGAAAATGTGTATAGAGCAATCAAATTGTCAGCTTTTAGATTTTTAAACCAAAACTATCAATAAACGCAAAATTCGACACCTACACGTTCATATAAAAAGGGTAATGTTATTCATCATCCCATTTTATTTCTCACATATTTTTATAAATTTTTATCCATTGATCGTCTTCAATTCACACAATTCGACGATCAAAATTGAGAATGATGTATGAAAAGTAAAATTAAATATGTAGATAGCACCACCCTATAAAAGTTCATAATTAGATATCGTTAAATTATTTCTCTTTGACTAAAAAAAAGATAATCATGCTTTCAATATTACGATGCATAATATAGATTCTCGTGTTTGTTGTGAATCATATTTAATACCTCTGAGTAAAATTGATCCTACAAACCGAATAGGGTAATACTAGGGAAATTAAATTTCGAGACAAAATTTGTAAACTAAATGATGTATTATTAATAGGAATGAGCGTGTTTATCAACGCTTAAGTATAATAAACCAATCATCAACTTCTATGTCTTTAAGTTTTCAAAATTTTATCAACAAATATAATCTCCTTAGCATTACCCAACCTAATAAGTTAAATAATAAAAAATAGGAAAGAAAACCTAGTCAAGGAAGAGTGCACAATAAGTAACTTAAGCTAACCTTCTTGTGTGACAGAAATTTGCTATGTGTAAACGACCAGAGAAATTTGCTGGTTGTACTTCACCCAAAAGTCTATGGTTCCTGAATCCCCAAGTAATCCTTTTGTTTAAGGATAATCCCAACCGCTTGCATAGATCCTCTCTCTCTCTCTCTCTCTCTCTCTCTCTCTCTCTCATAAATACCCCATTACATCTCACTTCCTCTCCAAACTTCCCTTGAACAAAAAACTCCCTCTTCTTTTTTTTCTCTCTTTCACACAAAAACACTACAGATACACTTAGTTATTCACCATCTTCTCTTCTTAGTTTTCTGCACCCACATCTCTTAGATTATTAACCATGGTGGTGGCACCTCCAAACCCAATTAGCAACGAAAAGATCCTGGCCGTTGATCTCCCCATCATAGACCTCTCAGCCGAGAGGTCTCAAGTGAGAACACTCATTGTCAAAGCTTGTGAGGACTATGGTTTCTTCAAAGTCATCAACCATGGCGTCCCAAAAGATATTATATCCACAGTGGAGGAGCAAAGCCTCAGCTTCTTTGCCAAACCAGTGTCCGAGAAGCAAAGAGCAGGACCTTCCGATCCCTTTGGCTATGGCTGTAAGAACATAGGCTTCAGTGGTGATATGGGAGAGGTTGAGTACCTTATTTTCAACACAAACCCAATTTCTATAGCTCAAAGATCCAAAACCATCTCAAATGAGCCTACAAAATTCAGGTACTTGTTCTTATTTTGTTGTTTTTACAAATTTTTACATTTTATTTTGTTTTTGCATGTTTTTAGATTTTATACTTTTATTATTTACCCTCTAGGATTCTCTAGCTATTTCAGTAGTTATTAATGGGTTTCCATTCTATGGTTTTAGTTACTTCTTCTTTAGGTAGGTGGTACATGACCCGTAAAATTTAGCTAGAATATCTCAAATGAAGGACGGTCGCAGGAAAGGGTAACAATTTTGTGTAGGTCTAGGGATGAACTGTTCATTAACTAGCAATTTACTTTGTTTTTTTTTTTCAAAGAAAATTATAACATATGCAATATTTTTCTTTTTACGCAATTCTGTTTAACTATTATTGGGTTAACTTTATTTTTTTGTTTGTCGCAAATGCGGATTTCGAACCTTGATTTTTTAAGCCTACTCCTGCTCATATCTCTATCACAATAAACTTATTTAAAAGAAGATAAACTGATCAGCTGCAAAGTTGATTCAAATTCAAACTAACTTGATGATTTTAGTTTATCTAACAACCTCATCTTGTTTTTTTCTCATAATTTCCTAACTTTCCAATTTATTTTATGATTCGAATTCATTTCAAATACATTTTTTTACACAAATCTTAAAGCAATTATTTTTTAGAGTCATCAATGACACTTTATAATAATAACTTTCTACAGAATAAAAAGTGCAAATAATCATTTAGAATGTTAATAACAATCTCTCCATTTTATATGTATGGAAAATCAAAATCAAAATAAAATTGAAAAGTAAGAAATAGAAGAAACCATTTGGTTGTTCACGTGACTTGTTAAAATCAAAACAAACACTAAAAAAAACAAGGGAACAAAGGGACCTCTTCTCGACTCCTAGATGGTGGGATAAGCTGTCAGTGACAGACTTACTCACTGAGTCATTCACTCCTCTTCCTCCTCTTCTCTGTCGATTACCAAGATTGTACAAAAATTAGAGAGCTAGCATATTTTCCATTACTGAACTGGGAAATCGGAAAGGAGAAAGATGGAATACAAAATTGTTGTTCCATTATTGTAATGATAATTGGGGAATCAGAATGACAAGTCAGAAGCAGCACATCAAGAGCGCCTAATCATATCATATAATATAAAATATAAATAAATAAATAACTAATAATTAAGCAGTTCATTTGGGTGTTGAAAAAGAACTCAAATAATTAAATAAATAGAGGAGAAGAAAACAGCTTCCAGAATTAAGGGAGAACTTGTCGTATAACTGTTTGTATAACTCCTTATATTTACCTGTTATTATCGTGTATATTTCATACCCAATTCCTAAAGAAATTTTAGTTATATTAGTTGCCCGTTTTTATCTATTTTCTTGGTTATCCTTATTTTATACATCGTAGTCAGAATATCTGGATGGGGTTAGAAAGTGACTAGTTTTTAGACTTTGTGTTACTTAAAAGCTAAGAAAACAAAGGTAACGGAAAGTTGGAGTCAAGTCGGGAAATAAACTTTCATGAAACAGTCTGTAATACTTAGCATCAAGTCATGTCGAAAGAATCTTATACAATGTCGTGTTTTAGTAATCTAAAACGCTACGATGGAGGTGAATTTGTTCCATGATCCGTCGATTTCCTGCGACAAGTGAAAGTGCTGCAAGCTAGTTTGTGGGTACTGAATATCCTGATGAGTGGTATTGTCTAAACAGTTCTGCAGTAAGTGGATACATTGCAGCAGCAAGGGATTTGGCATGTGAGCTTTTGGATCTGATTGGTGAGGAACTGTGGGTCCCTGACACATCAGTCTTCAGTAGGCTGATCAGGGGTGTCGACAGTGACTCCGTCTTCAGGCTCAATCACTACCCGCATCTGCACAACAAGCAGGACTTCTGCAAGGACAAGGACACGTCACCCTCCTCCTTAAGCAGCGACATCGGCAAGGTAGGGTTTGGGGAGCATTCTGACCCTCAGATCCTCACCCTCCTCAGATCCAACGACGTGGCCGGCCTCCAAATCTCTCCACAAGATGGGGTTTGGGTCGCTGTGCCCTCTGACCCCACGGCCTTTTGGGTTAATGTGGGTGACGTGTTGCAGGTTGGTCTATTCTCCCTCTCTCTCTCTTGATTTTCTCTCTCTAGATATTCATATGTCATGATAATCACAATCTTAAAAAAGAAGACTTTGAATTGATTGAGTCAGACTTGGGAATTTAGGGTTTTGCACGTAGCTTTTGAGACTGATTTGAGTAATCTCTGCAATTTTGACTGCTCGTAGCTTTTGCATTATCGGTAAGTGAGGAGAGTTTTTTTCAATATGATCGGTACGGAGTAGTATATTATGTATTATTATATAAATAATGATATATATATGCTAAAAATTTAATAACTTAAAAAATAAAATTTCTTATTATTCTTATTAAAACTTGTGGTGTACTATTTATATTCTCATTTCAATTAAAATTTTCTCGTAAGTGAGGGCCCAGCATATCAGTTCATAACCAATCAGAGTGTGACTTTAGTTAGGGGGTCTGGCCCATTGGGTAATTGATGACTAGCCATGTTTGAAGCATATTGAAACTGAAAAGTGCTTCGTTAGTTGGACCGCATGCCATTTACGGTGTGTTGGGACTACCTCACAAAAACAAGGTGAATTTTCCTTTCAACTCAATTTAATCTCTCCAAGAAAAATCAAAGTAATAACACACCTAGTCCCTTTATGTACCCTTTGGAAGAGGATCCTCTCCTGAGCTCAGGATGAGGATCCTCCTGACCATAAAATTCGGATCGTTCAAATTTAATCCAACAGCTCCAAACATAAAGTTCTCTAAAAGTTATAATAATTGTAACCGTTGAATTAAATTTGAACGGTCCGGATTTCTTGGTCAAGAGGATCCCCATCCTAAGCTCAGGAGAGGATCCTCTTCCGTTCCCTTTGAGTTGGTTGCCCTTGTTTAGGGTAGTCCTAGTACTTCCTTTGCAAATGAGTTTTTTTTTTTTTTTTTTGGAAAACCTTTGCAAATGAGTTTTGTGGGATAAATCTTGACTGTTTTGAGAGTTGTTAAAGCATGCGGTTGATTGTGAGTCCTTGATAATCTCACAGTTCATTAATAATTGACAATTGTATTGAGTGGTTGTTAGTCACTGATGGAAGTGAATCCTACAACTTATCAATAGTTCACAGTCGCATCGTGTGCTGTGTTTGATATAGTGTATTGATATCCATACACTTGTTTTTACTTCTTACACACCTCTCTTAATTTTCGGTAATCAAATAAAATGAATTGAAGAAGATCAATGACCAAGAATTAACAAAAGCTATGTGAGGTAAAAAATAAGTGTGTAAATAGCACCATCCTTGATATATATATGTTGTAGAACAACTAATGTATATCTATCCGTAGAACAAAGAGGGCATGAAGAATGATAAACCTTACCTTAAGAGTAGTCATGCTTCTTAAAAATTTAAATGTAGGTTTTCCATAACTTCTTAAAAAACCCAATTCAACCTAAGAAAAGTTCTCATTAAGTAGTCACGTCTCAAGATATTCTTTTTGGTTGGATAAAAGTGAAATGAAAACAACTTGTCATACAGAATTGAAGCTTCTTGTTGGGTTGATTGACTTCATGCTTTTCCAAGTACAAATTTCTTAAAGGTGATAAAGAAGTTTGCTGATTCATAGATATCAATACAACTGTTTCTAACACACCTTTACACGAACTTTTTAATCATGTCGATAATAGAGATGAGACAAACAGACTTATATAAGTTCTTAATGTGTTTTAGTTGAATTGTGTTTTAACTAATTTTTTCCTTAATTTTGAAGGCCATGACAAATGGAAGATTTGTGAGCGTTAGACATAGAGCCTTAGCCAATTCATCAAAGTCTAGATTGTCAATGGCGTATTTTGCAGCTCCCTCCCTGAACGCATGTTTGAGTGTTCTTCCAGAAATGGTCACACCGGAGAAGCCTCGGCTCTACAAACCCTTCACTTGGGCTGAGTACAAGAAAACCACGTTCTCTCTAAGCCTCGGTGAAAACCGTCTTAATCTTTTCAGAATTTCTTCAAATGATGAATGCTTCATGGATTAAGGAGCAGCAATGAAAAGTTACAGAGAAAAAAACAAAGAAACATAGGACAGTGAAAATTCTGAAGATAAGCAGCTTATTCCACTCAAGAACTTTTTCCTCTCTTTCTTTCTTGTTTTTCATTAACGCAGTTTTTCTTACTCATAGTGAAAGTCATAGACCTTGTACTTATAAATGGGGGAAATGTTTAGGTACTTAATTAGGTCATTAATGAAAAGAAAAAAAATTATGCTCAATAAATTTACGGGTTTTATTATTATTATTTTTTTAAACAAGAAGAAAGTAGAGATAAAGAATCAAACTCTTGTCGTAAATGTGTTTTTTTGATATTATCTTTCTTTTATTTAATTGAAAGACAAGATAAACATCAAACTTTTTATAGCGAATGTGAACCGATGTATGCTCTATTATTTGAGATTGAAACCCCACCATGAAAATGATTGTGGGGATCGAGATCTCAGGTTTCAAGCTATGTACGTATTCGCTTATTTTCTAAAAAAAAGGTTGAAATATCTTTCTTGGTCCATAATGTCCACTAGGGAGAAAATTTGTGCTGCATGCATGTGGGAGTCTGTGCAAAGAGTCCAGCTCATGGTCCCTTTTATTTTGGTGCAAGGGTCCAGCTCATGGCATCGAATGATAATCTTTGGTAGGTAACCTACTAAAGATTGTTTTTCCTCTCCTACCTTACTCCATGGACCAGACCGCACCGTATTAATCTTCACTTCAAATATGGCAATGTGTTGGGATTCTGATGTATCATTGAGATATATCCTCTTGAGTTTGCGACACTTAGTTTCTGTTCTATATATATATATATATATATATATATAGTTTGTAGGGCACACAGTAACTTTTTTCAAGGATCGGTTGTCTATGTTTTAGTTCACTATTCATATGTAAATATTGGACCAATACATTTTTACAAAGAAACTCTAAAATAGGTATCATTTAATATGACGGTGATATGATTCCGGATTTGAATGGTTTTTATTAGACATAATTTTTGAGAAAAAACGTAAAAAATGTTCGAATAAATTGTTGAAATACATTATGAAGTAAGCTCTACATAATATATATTTAGATATATCGACAATTACGAGTAAAAAATTTCCCGCTTGACTGGAGTGAGCTTAATATCGTTACAGATATAGGACCAAAGACTGATGTAAATGGAGGCAGATTGTCTACCCTCTTTTTACCATGCCCTTCTCATCCCCTTCTATTTGTGTAGTCACAGTTAAGCCACATCAATATGTCTTATTATCCTTACAAGAAAAATCAATATAAAATGTTAACGTGGCTTAACCGTGACCGTACAATGTAGGAAATGATGAGAAAGGTATGGTAATGGGAGGGTAGACAATCTGCCTCCGATGTAAATAAGGTGGGCGGAAGAATCCAACCCAAAACCATCAAAATCAATTTCTAGGTTTGTGGAAATATGGAAATAATTGAAATAGGTAAAAACTAGTGTGGGAGTGTGCCCCTACAGAAGGTTAGTGGACCCCAACTGCATTCTCCAATCTCATTAGAGTAGGATTCTCTCTCCTCCTATTCTTATCTCCTTCCCTCCCCTCTCCTCAAATATTGTTTTTTATATTATTGTCTCTATAAAAAAATCAATATGAGATGTTGATATGACTTAACCGTAACCGTTTAAGTATGAGGGGAGGAAAGGAGAGAGAGATTAGAAGAAGAAAGAATCGTCCTCCATATTCATCAGGAAAACAAAAGCCACTCTAATTTCTGGAAAATCTTTATTTTTATTTTTATTTTATATGTTTAGCTTTCCTAAAGTTTCGAGCTAAAAATCAACTTTCATATAAAATTTGAATAATGTTGAATCAAATTAAATCAAGTTAGGTTCATTAAAAAAAAACTCCTATAAACTCCGTTCATTGTAAAAATCTGAAGTCTTTAAAAAAAAAAAAAATCTCGCCGGTAATGCAATGCTATTAATAAATTGCAATACCGGTGAGGATTTTTTTCTCTTTCAAAAGTTTTATTTTTCATGTGATTTGCAATGATATTAATAATTGTCATGGTAATAGGAAATCTACTCGATCGGATGAAATCTAATTTCGACGCGTAAAAATTAAACAAGAAAATTAAGTTGCTAAATCAAGCAAATGGCTAAACGCCGTTCAAATTGGTTACATTTTCACCAACGTAATACATGTAAATTTTCAACAACATACAACGAGACGCGAGTTAAAAGGCTCTGCTAAAACTCAGCCTTTTTAACTACAATCAGTCTGTACTTCGATTAATGTTCGACAGAATGTGCATGTCGCACCTGCTGGGCGCTGGCTGTTAGAGAAATTCTAATGCCAATTATATTAGATTGAATCATCTTCCAGGGTTTCGTTAGTTACCCACAAGCACCGAGCACAAAGATACCGTACGTCACTAGACCGCAACCTGAGATTTTGCAGCAAAGCGTGAACACTTCTTTCGACTAGTTTTATTGAGAGCACAAACGCAAGTCTCGAGAAGTTCATAATCCTCCTCCCAAAACAACAATGATGCCTTGTCGGGGTTCTCCAAAAGCATCTTCGAGGTTAGGTAACCAGCAATTGTCCATGTCTGGTGAAGCCGGGATTGCTTGCCTATAAATCTCCCGCTTTTTGTGTCATAGTATTCGGGCCAGTTATCCATAGAAAGCCTCTTCTCTGCCAAAGCAACTGCCTTTTGCGCTAATTCTGTCCTCCCCATCTTGATGCAAGCCAACGTGAACTAAGATAATTATAGAAGACACAGTTACAGAAATCAGATAATCGGTTGCAGCACATGCTATACAGAATATATAGAACCAAGGACAATCGATAGGTGCACAGAATAACCCTCTGGACCACCTCTGCAAAATAAACCCAAAAAGAAAGTGGAAAAATCCAAAGAAAGTGCTTTTATGACATTACCTGCCATAGGAGGGTTGGCCAAGATCCGCCATTATGATATGACCAAGGCCTACAAGTGGACACAATAAGTGCATAAGCAATAAATTCAACCGGGAGAAGAGCTTGTAGTCAGAAGATTTGCAGAACAATGAGGTATACATGAGTAACAAAGAGAATAAAATTTAGTGAGCCTCACGTGTTTTTTGGGTCACCACCAGTAATTATTCGCCATTCTTCATACTCCAGAGCAGGGTAGCAAATTTTAAGGGGCATTTGAGCTACGAAATCATCCCATTTGGCCTCAATCAAATTCAAGATGCCCTCATTCTGTTTTTGGGTACCAAGGGATGATACAATGGACCAAAGATTTCCAAGAGTGAAGAACCTAAAATCCATATGCGCAGGTTGCAGATTGCCAATGAGGTAACCACCTTCCTCAGGAATCCAATCAACTAACCAAGATGGAATTTGATCCGGATAGATATTGAATTTGTTGATGGCATCTGTGGAATATTCCTCCGTTTTGTAACGATAAATCTCATTAATCTTCTTCATATCCGCCCAATAATATTCTCTGATATGAAACGAGAGTGCACTAAGTCGGTTATTGACTGCAGCCACCAAATCTTTTGTCCCGTCATTGACAATGAGCATTTCACGGGAGCATCGTAGAGCTGAATAAAACAAAGCCTGTATAACCAGATTTGTTGAGTAAAGTATAAACCAGAGAAGCAAGCAAAATAAGGGGGCAAACAGAGGGCTGGTATTCTATCTTATTTATTAATTAACCAATATAAGCAACTGTTCCCCGAGGGGACACTATGATAGTTAGGAGTTCAGTTTTCTCCTAAGAAATATTGGACTCAACCGATGGTGTGACTCTTGTATAGAAAGGAACAACGTAGAAGAGAACCAGCTAGAAGCCTAGGATATGACATGTATAAAAGGAACTAAAACATTTGTACATTTTCAAACTTACTTGGATTTCAAGAGGGTGTCCATGAATACCCATCCGTCTATCAATCATACAGGACCCATCAGTGACCAACAGGGTCGGAAACATGTCAAATCCATTTTTTAAACACAGATTAAGAATCAGCCTTATGCCTGTCTGGAACTCCACCCTTTCTTGCAATGCATAATCACCTGTGATCTTTCCATAAGCTCTCAACAAGATTATCCACCACAACCCTGTCAAAAGTAATTCTAATATAAATCAGATACTATCAATACCAACTGTAAGATTGTAATGTCATTATGCTCTCCAACTTTTCCCCCTCCCCCCAAATATATAACGAGAAGGTTTGTTTATTGAACATCACGTACGCAGCAGTTATCCCAACCCAAAAATGGACAACAAGAAAAACATAGGCAGCAGTTGAGCACCAGTGATTTACGCAGCAACACTAATCTAACTGAACTAGTACTTTATATGTCACAGTAACCAGCAAATAATTTTAAATTACCTGAATCAACAGGTGCTACACGACCGATTGCTGATTCACCAAAATCAGGATCTAAAACTTCCTCAAATGCTCCAGGGTTTCCATCAAGAGGAACAGTCCTCACTTTAAAGCTTGCCGGCATCAACCCTTGCCCAGGGCTGTGGCAGTCCACTGTCTTCTCCCAGCTCTAACACATGACCAAACAACAATTAATGAGCTGTCACAAAAGGGAGCCAATGCTCAATGCGGAACCAGATTACCAAAATATATTTGAATTTTGAACAGTATGCCCATTTCTATTCTTACATCACCACAGATGTCATTGGCTATCAATTGAAGAATTAAACTACTTTAATCTGCTAATAGGAGGAAACCAAGAGATCATATACAAAATCTCAAAAGTCTAGCAACAAGGTTGCATTAGCATTGGTGTAGGAAAAAAAAATTGTGGGAAGAAGAATAATTATTAACATTACCGTTTTAACAGGACCAAAAGTTGTTTTAGACTCTCAGGCTGAGCATTACCGTGTTAACTTAACACCAAGAGTTGTTTAAAAGTCTTAGTCGGAAATTATAGTTCATACGCACAAAACTAACTTAGATTTGTCATCAGAGACTTTCAAGGCAAAAGGAAATGTGTAGGAATTCAGATCAGTGACCTCAGTGATACCAGATTCATTTGCTGATTCAATTTCATAATAACTTTTGCACTTTTAAATGCTTGGTTGAATATAAACTCTTTCATTTTACGTCAGACAGTTCAATAAGCACATTTCTCGTTATTCCATTTGAGTTCTACAACATCAACTTAGTTAATGTTATTAATTCCTTTAATGCCCAACTTATGGATAAAATGTATTAATTATTACAAAGAAACTGCATTTTAAACTGCAGAACCATATGATTAACATGAAAAATGTATATTCCACTAATTAGATTAAAAAACTAATGAATTTAATGTAACATTATACGCAACTGTTAAAGCTTGTGACATTACCTGTAACTGCAAAGTGTGAAGCAGGAAATTCTTGACAATCTCCGCATCCCCATTGAGCAAGAAAGCGAGTGCAGATGGGACAAAATCTCGAATAAAGACCTGATCGTAATTGAGGGGTGTCTTGTCAGCCGGATCAGTAGCAGCAAGAGTTCCCACCGGAGTCCCACAGTAACTAACAACGGAGTCGCGAAGTAACCTCCAGGCCTCCTTTTCAATATCAGACAGCTCTCTCTCAATCTTATTGTCATTCAAACCCTTGGAATTACCTACATTTACATTTACATTTGAGCTATTTACCTCTACCCTAGACTCTTCATCCTTAACTAAATCACCACGATCCGTCTCGGTCCTCTCTATCACTAAAGGTTTCACATTCAAGCCACCTTGAATGTAAATACTCTCGAACGAGCTCTTCCCATTTACCTGAGTCTCCACCGAGGTTGAATGGTTCTTAATATCCGACGCTACATTCGATATCACTAAAACACACCTTCTCCTACTACTACCACTTCCACAACCAACACGGCTACTCGCCGTATAAACCCTAGACCGCCCCCAATTCGAATCAAAAACACTAAAATCTCTCTGATTCGGATCAATTACACGCATGCACCCTCCAATCTGAGAACTACAGCCACGATCGTGACTTCTCGATCGCAATTTCCACAAATTACCAGTAACTTTTCTATTCAATTTCGGCTGCCCAGAACCGAAAATTGAAGAACCTCTATAGCCATAGCCCATGAGAATTCTACAACATGGCCTCACGGTACAGATTCCAATACAATTGCTGCTACTCATTTTATCTATATTTACACTAATCACTAAATACACCAATTTTTTTTCCACTTTTTTCTTAAAAATTTAAAAACAAAAACAAAAAACAGAAATTTGGATTGTATTTTGGTAATTACCGCTCTGTTATTCTCGAAAAAAATCAGAAAAACAGAGTTCGATCCGATGAATTCCTTGGATCTTATAAATTTTCAGAAATTTAAAGCTAAAATTAATAGAAAATAAAATAGAAAGTAGACGTTACTTACAGTTGATCTGGGCGAAGAGTTTGAATGATGAATGCGACGAACAGAAGAGAGAGAGAGAGAGAGAGAGAGAGAGAGAGAGAGAGAGAGAGCGCGTCTGAAGAATGTGTAGTCGGTTGAAAGCCGCGCTTTTATAACCAACGGAAAGGTCAAAGATAGATGGTAGCTGGCCACGGAATTACAAATATACCCCTGCACGTGCTGAGTTAGGTATGTGATCGAGGAAAGGGTGATGTTCCAACGAGGGTAATTTTGTCTTTCTAGCAGCTATAGGAAAGGGTTCCGGTAGGTCAGTTGTGGGGACCCATCCCGGTCGTTGGGATTAAACAACGTGCGGAAATCGGAAAAGCGCGCGTTTGCGGGTTTGTTGTTTTGGATGACGTGGAGGGTTGGGATTGGCGAAGAGGCGAGGTTCCAACAGCGACGGAGGAAAATCTATACGGAACGCGTGCGTGGGAGTTGGTCGAGGTTTTTGACCAGAAAATCTGCCAACAAGTCTTGCACGTTGGGGTTAGAAAGCTGACTTCAGATTTGGGCCAAGAATATTGGGCTTGAATCAGTTAAGGCCTTTTGATAAAATTGGGGCTTCTCTGGCCTTCAAGTGTGATGGATTTAGTGGGCTCAAAATTTGTAACGTCAATAGGAGGAGTGACGGAAACGAGGAGTTTGTGTAGACTGATCGTTACATTAGGGCGAGAGAGATTTGGGCTAACCTACATATTAATGGGCTAATCAGAGTCCAATTTGGTTGGGCATTTCTGGAAAGAGAAGTGACGGGTAAAGAGAAATACAATTAGACAGTACTTAAGGCACTAACTATTATTCCTACCTTTTGCTTTGAGTTTTGTTTTGAGTTTTGCTAAGGCATACTTCTTTGATGTGGGTGTTGTATGAAAAAACATACTCACAACGGGTGGCTCTTACATATAGGGGGCCTCGGAGTCACACCTTTTATGAGTGTTATCGTATCTTAGAATTTCTTTTCATTTACTCGTAACAAACAAGAAATTGCCACAGTATGCGTTACATAAATTGATAATCAAAAGTTTAGATCATAATTGGTTACTTAAACATTATTCAAGGGAAACACCTAACAGTGTACTAGTTAACATTATTAGAGTTTATTTGTATTCTTTTGTTCCAATTTTTTGTTTTTGTAATTAATGAGCTCGTAAATTGAATGCCAAATAGCTCGTAAATTTGTCTCGACATGTGCTCCTACAATGTATATGAAAGATGATATGTTCTAGATTCATATTGAAATTAGACTCATCGATATATATATAAACTATTAATTATTTCCAAATTGAATGCCAAATGGCTCGTAAATTTGTCTCGACATGTGCTCCTACAATGTATATGAAAGATGATATGTTCTAGATTCATATTGAAATTAGACTCATCGATATATGGAGAGGAATTTGTGCCACAGGTACACCGTTACAGTAGCGTCTTGTGTCAATAATACAATAACATGTGTTAGTTTCTCTTCATGTGTCTTTATATTATTGGCACTTGACATTATTGTAGTGTTGTACATGTGTCAATAATACAATAACATGTGTTAGTTTTTCTTCATGTGTCTTTGTATTATTGGCGCATGACGTCATTGTAGCGGTGTACATGTGTTTAATTCTCTCCACATGTATTTATATTATTAACATAACTTGTCACCAGTTACCCGTGCCATACAAGTCCTCATGCTCTTATTATTCAATTCAGGAATGGAGCTTGTTACCTTTAGAGAAGCACATGAAAGCTTTAACGCTAGGCCAAGCAAACTTGGTGCTTAAGACAATTCTGTGTTTAAATAAGTAATCCACTCTCTAAGTCTATAATTGTCCAAGTGCTTTTTAAGTAAAATAAGTAAATTTCATGTTGAAAACCGTCACTGATGGCGTAAGCAGTGATTCCATTTACATTCGTACTTAATTATGCCGGATGCCACTAATTGTGTAGTAATTAAAATATGAATAATCAAAAGATTAATGATCAAACTCAGCTGCTGCTTGACCCGTGTTTTACGTGTATATTAATGCATAAACAATTTTAACTTGCGTTTCCAGTCAAGGCACTAGGCTGCTAAAACTCGTTAATAATCATTGTTTAGTTTAAAAGAAGATCAATATTTTCTAACACACTTGTCACTTTGTTTACGCTTAAATCATATAAACTTAGTGGGATAATTTTAACCCGTAAATCTACATTTACCTATTTTGATGAAGAGTTGGTATAAATCGTTATGCATGTACATCATACAGTTGTAGTTTTGATATTAGAAGGCAAAGCATGGTGCATCAGCCACGTATTTGAAGTTGGAGGTGTCTTACCAATGAATACATTTTTGAGTTTGATGGTTACACAGTTATGAGGTGTTTGAAAATTTACGTGTAGTAAATACACGTGTTATAATATGAGTTGATTGATAATATCACATAGCGTGCTGTTATTATAACAATCGGAAAATAACTACAGTCAACAAATGATCCACTATTATTATAAGGTTACTTTGATATACCAATGACCAAACCTTATTTGTTCCTCGAGTCATCTAATCCATTATCATCCTTAATTTCCTAAAAATAAAAAAAATAAAAATCCACTGTTGTAATTCTTTAAGCCACTAAGGTTAACCCAGTTGTGAGAACGGGGTAGGTGGATACATGACTAGGAGTAGACTATATACAAAATTAAAAACTCTCCAATGAAAAAAAAAAAAAAAAATTCATCCACCATTTAGTATTCATGTGTGCGTGCACAATTTTAAACCATTGACTGATGTGAAACTTGTTATGAAACTCGCATTATCTTAAATAATGCATTTTGCATTGTATTTATCAACTAGCAGTTAATTTGCTTGCTATTCCTATTCGTCTCTTAGCCATCCCTTTCCAAACCTTAAGTTTATTAATGGCTTCAAACTTTCACATCGCCGTACGTTGACATTCATGCTTCTTATTCAACTCTGTCCCTTCAAGACAATGGAGTAGTAACAAGAAGAATCGTCAAGTTCCGCATGTTTGGGCGCGCATTTAGCCAATAATTTTAGCAAAATATATAGCATGTCCACTGTTAAATGTTCATGACGGAACAAAAGTATGTACTTGGCCTTATCCAATATATATGACAGGTGATCAAGAATCTGGACATATAAAGATCATGCATGCTCCAATATGTACAAGTCATGCACGCATCTAATCGTATATGGTTTAGGTTTAAGTACATTTTTGTTTAGTAAGGGTTTTGTAGCTCATCAATTGGTTAAGAGCATTCTCCGTTACACCTGAAGTCTCGAGTTTGAATCCTCATTCCTTTATAGTTTGTTTAAAAAAGGTATATTTCTCTTCATATATATGTAGTTTCGTTCTGAATCTCCCCTCCCAAATACCGCTCGTATTAGCTTATATATCATTGAAACCCAGTGCTGAATTTGTAACATAAGTCACAAATGCACAAAGCTGTTGAAAAATTTACGATCTTTTTTTGGTGAACTCTCACAAAACCGAGTGCTAAGTGGAAGAAAATCATCTTTGCTTATCACAAATGTACACGAAAATTTTTGAAGACTCATTAATTTCTATGGAAGAAGTTTATCAACCTCAATTATTTTGAGGACCAGGAAGGTACCCATGTCGTATGGCTTTGTAGTTCGTAATCAAGTTTGCCTTCCTTAATTAATCTAATTTGTTAACATGAACATGAATTAAAGAACCCTAATTATGTAAGCATATGAACAAATATACCAACCTAACCAAACAGGATAAGTACAACGAGTCAATGGCATATATAATCCAAGTACTAAGTAATATCTCATCATATAACTCAAATGTGGAACACCAACAAGGGCACTTAGTTTATGTGTTACGGGTAGGAATCATCTTCTACACAATTTAGGGCATAAAAAATAGAAAGACATGACACATTTAATTAATAGCTAAGTTTAGAATCTATTAATCTCATCATCTCTAAAATTTGTGGCTGTGAAGGCCTTTGACAAACCCTAATTAACTTAAGAACGTCGTTTTCAACAGAAAGCTTCACGCAATTGATATCATCGGTGAGAGATTTAAAGGGAATGGGAATGGATACATCAATTAACTCAAAAATGCGTAGTAAAAGAAAAGAGAAAGTGCTTCAAGGTGGTCCAGAGTTGTAGGAACTGGGAAAATACATGTGGGCTCAATATATCTGTTTGTACACGGCTCCGGAAATAATGATATTTGTCTCTGTTGGCTTAGCTATGTTACCATGTGGTTTTGTCTCAGAGATTATGATTCTTAAGCAACATGCGTGGACCTAATTGTTCTCTTATTGAGGAAGTAAACACTAAAGAGAATGCTTTATAGGATGATCTCTTGATTAACGAGTTCTTTTGTTTGCATAAAAGGAAGTGGTGAGACTTTAAGTCAACTCTTTGTAAGTTTTTGTCTTTCGGGAATGTGTGTGGGTTTAGGGCTATTAAAGTTTTACGCTAAATGACACTAGTACGATGGTTTGGTGGTATCTTTCTCTACTTATAAGTGGAGGGTTTTACGTTTGACTTATCCAAAAAATGTGTTTTGTAACAAATTATAGCTGACCCATTATGTGATTTAGCTCAAATCCGCACCTTTTAATATGATTGTAACTTTAAAACTTTTACAGTTGAGACATTGGATAAACCTAAATATTCACAGCTCGTATATATTAGTATGTTTAAGAATCTTGAATGTTACGTTTGAAAACAATTATACTTCCAGGTTAGCAAATGACGGCTATTAACAATATTCTATATACTAATTAACAAACGAAACATATGTGTATGCAATGCATGCATGGCAGTTTGCACTAATTTCAACCTAAGCTTGCTTACTATATTCAATGTTATGAAGAAGAATGAGTTGAAGCTACATAATGTCAAATAGTAGTGGCATGAAAACTTTGAAAATAAAAGCATTTTGATTCTTCCCCACCGCCCTATTTGGTTTGTTTTCACCAACTTGAGTTCTCTACACACCAGAACACCCTCCACAGAGGATACAAAAAGAGGCTATACTAGTTCAAAATCAAATTGTCATCAAACTTGAGAACACATATGCATAATCAGCATTACATATACGTATATTGTACGGTACGACTAGTTTTCCAATGACAACTCAATTATTTTTTAAATGCGCCAGAATTCCGCTGATAATCTTAAGTTAAAACTCAAACTGAAAATCTTAGATGCTTGTACGTAAATCCACACTAATCTGATCAAGAGTTGAGTCGTCAATATGCAACATCGGTTATCATTTCTTACTTTAACATATCTTGCATAGAGTATTTATTCATTTCAATCCAAACAAAACAAACTTTTTTAATCAATCTAGTTAACATGCGTTGAGTAACTAACAAACGGGCAGTTCAAAGATTTGAATCATTGATCACGTCTCTTTTTGTTCTTATTAAAATGAATCTCTCTCTAAGGTTCTATATGTATGCCTAGAGTGATCACATAGATTTCTTTTAGGGTTTTAGGTGGATTATACAATGCATGCGATAGCCAACTGAATAACAAAGAACCCTACCACCCCCGTGATAAGGAGAAACTTTTCGGTATGTCGAAATTTAGGAAAGTATACCACATGTCATCATATAATTAGAGAGAAGTTTCTTCTTATTTTTTAATGGCCTCTCCAAACAATAAAATGTGACATACCATTTTATGTTCCGGACACATTGAAAAATCTATCTGGTATAAGATGCAGTCAAGGTGCCGCGTGAGCCAAAATTGGTCCCACATCTTGACCGAGAAGTCGTTGCAGATGGTCTATTCCCGAAGCGGGAGCCATTCATAGTAGCTTCGCGTTGAAACTAAAAGTGGAAAAATTGGAAATCAAGGTGGCGGAAGGATAAGTCTCCAAGACTATCTGTGATTGTGGAGTCCAGTTGTACATTCAATTTAATGAGTACCCCATACCGTATAAATCCGTATGTGCACTGTATAAACATATACATATAGGTTTTCCTGTATGTATAAGTCATACATTCACTGGTTTGTAGGGCAATTTCAATGGTTGCGGCTCTCAGTGCTTCTGCCCAGGAAGCCTATGTGGGCCTAACCATTAGGCACTCTACTTCCTATTCTAACACGTGGCAGCTCCTCAACCCCGTCACCGACGGGGACCACTCTGGTGGCTTCTCTTATGGGCACGCGGCCTACAAAGATTCCCCGCCGCCATACCCCCTCTTTCTCTTTTCTCAATCGTAGTCTACCATTCAATCACGTTTGATCTCGACTTTTTTCATCTTTGCACGTGCCAACCTAGATTAATATCCCTTCAATTAAGATTTGTTTTCTTTTAACGAATACAAATTAAAAATAGTTACTAGCTTTCCAAAAAATGTCAATAGTAGTTCTCTACAAATTATTCATGTTTTTATTTTTCCAAATAAAGGAATGATGTTGAATTTAATGATATTAAATAATCTAACACCTCTTAAAAATCTCTATTATAGCACACTCGAAAGTACAACTGAGTGCGTCGCTCTATTACAATAAGTATAGACATACGAAAACGTTACAAACCTTAATAATAGACTAGCATTCCACACTTTGTGTGTATGAACACATTTTTTTTTAGAAAATGAGAAGGAGAGAGGGAGAGAGAGAGAACGTGGGGGGAGTGGGAGATTTTTGTTTTTGGTTTTTTTTTTTAATATTGAAGGTATTTTAACATCACATGTATGTGAGGATTCAATAAAAAAGAGTAAAATTTAGACCTGTGAAATTACATTATTGCCCATCATTTTTTTGTGTGATAGAAGACTAATTTGTCTTTTCACCCTCTTTTGGTTTATAAAGAGGGTTTCATTAATTAGTATAGATATGCCAACCCTCAAAACAAGACATTTCTAACCATCATTATTAAACATGTCAATAAGCCCTTTTAAAAAATATTTCAACTTCCACCTTGAAGTGAAAGTAGCTGTACATTGGTGCTATTTAAGCCCTTTTCTAGATGTATATAGGAGAAAATTATTGCAAATTTTAGCATAGTTAACAGGTAGTATCAAATAAATCCGTTCCTAATTGTAGTAGCTGAAAATTTGGATTATATGGATTATGGAGACACGTCACACACCATCTTTGATTTGTCTTGCTAAATGGGTTCTAATTAAGCACCTTGTCACGTCCGTACGAGGGTAAACAAAAAAGAAATGGAGCTTTGGAATCGTACTTAGGTGGCCTTTGATATGGCTAATTAGTACAAGAGATAAAGCTCAAAAAGAAAATTAATTAACTTGTTGAAAGTTGTCCTTAATGGCTAACTTAAGATACAAGTCTACAAATCCCACAACAACACGTATGGAAAATCATTGCAAAAAACCTTTTAGCAACTAGAAACTTTGAGGGGACTTTAATCTGGTTCAGGTCCCATGGACAAGGCTTTCAAAAGTTTGCAGCACTTAATCAGTGGCATATTAGAACAGTTTAACAAGGACATATATATGTAAAACTAAAGATGGTGGAACCAATTATGCACTTCTTCTAAAATGCAATCAATGGTTAAACAATTCTTTTATGTTTTCTTATTGAGATAAGAAACAAATTACAAACCAGATTCTTCAGAGATCTTTAAACTTTACATTATTTAATATAATCATTATTTGACGATAAGATATAATTCACATGAATATATATATATTAGGAAACAATATATGACCGTTGAGATAGTAATTGTATGAAATACATATAAGTATTGTAGTCAAATATTAAATTTTGTTTATCGTAGAAATTAGTTAACAATACATAAATATGATCGCAATTATGTGCCAACGTAACAAATCTGATTGAAACAACTTTGATGTCATTCATTCCAAAGAAAGAAGAAATTAAAAAATAAAATCTCAAATTACAGATTTCCTCACCCAAAAATAAAAAGGAACAAAATACAAACCGGATATTAATCCACAATTAGATCTATGTCCTTCACAAATCCTATATCTAGATTATTAATTATATTTCATGGGTTTTTCTTCTATTTCCCATAATATATTTTCTCTACATTTTTGTTTTGTTTTTATCGCTAGCTACAAATGAATGCATCACTTTCACCCTCTTTTACAGTAATTTCGTACGTTGGATCATCAAATGCTGCTGAGATGCTGTTGTAAGAACCACATGTCCTCAACATTCCACCAATTGTCCGATATGTCCCCGCCTTCCACAGTGCCCCACTGATAATTGTTGTTTTGCTCGTCCATGGTTTGGAAATGTTCTAATCCCAACCCTTGATTACCTAAGGACCCCGAGTAGTTATCGTAATTACCAACTTGATGATTGTCTTGGACGAAGTAACTATTATCCGGGGTAGGGTTATTGTTAACCGAGATAGCAGCAGCAGTAGTAGGGGTGTAATAATCAGTGAGGTCGGAAACAGGTGACACCTGAGTCCCAAACGAGTCCGATGAGGCCGCCGTACTAGAATTCTCCGGGGTATTGTAACTCGGTGTGAGTTGCGAATGTGAGGAAACTCCGAAGTGATGGTGATGACTTGGCTGTAATAACATTTGTGCTGAAGACTGGAAGTTGTTGCTGAAGTGGTGAGAGGTAGCCGGGGCGGCGACAGAGGAATCTGTTGCGGTGGCGTTGGTGGTGGTGGAGGCAGCCGCGGCGGCTTGAATTCTTTCAACCAATCTAGGCATCCAGATGTACCTCATGGTGTCCTTGAACTGCTTGCTGTTGACATCACATTTGAGTTGCTTGGCGTGTTTTTGTACACGGGTCCTCCAATAGTTTTTTATCTCATTGTCAGTCCTTCCTGGCAAGTGTTGTGCAATTTTTGACCATCTGTATTGATTGACACAAAGGAAGAATAAAATGACCTTTTTGTTTTAGTATTTACTCATTAGGGTTAATTTGAGAAAGCAAAGATAAAGGATATATAAATCCATAAATGTAGATAGATTTTTTTTTGAGGTAAAAATGTAGATAGATTATTAGAATTATTTATAATATGTTTTGATGATGATTATGTATAATTACCTGTTACCCCAGCGAGAATGAAGCTCAAGAATCAGAAGCTGTTCTTCAAGGGTGATGTTGCCACGACGGACATCGGGGCGGAGATAGTTGAGCCACCGTAATCTGCAGCTCTTTCCGGTTCTTTTCAGACCTGGGTTTGGTTGCAAAATTGAATAGTTTTGTCAGATATTATGTATCTAAATAATATAAGTAAAGTTCTTTTAAGAACGTATATAAATTAACTACTTAAATAATTAATAATTAATTTCCTTCATTTTGCTCATATTTCCTGGCAATTGGGTTCTCTGAAATATATAAGCTTTTGTAGCATATGGGGATAAGGCTAGCTAATGAATTATCAAAATCTTCCTGGAAGATATAGCTCACAACATCATCAACATATCTAGCATATCCCAAATCTTTTTAAATTACGCACTAGTTTTTTTCTTTTTCAAGAAAAAGGGAAGCTTTTCACACTAATGCCAAATCCTTTTCATAGGACCCAATATGGAAGAGGAATGATTTTTTTTTTTTTTTTTTTGTCAAACAATTGAAATCAAAGAAGCATATAGATTTCCAGCCACAAGTAATTATACGAAGACAGAGAAACATTTGGTTCGGTGCAAATTATGGAGTTTGTTTCACTCTTTCCCACGTAATTTTCAGTTTAAGGAAAAACCCATCTCAATGAACTAAACAATAAGGTGGGGAAAAAACCCCAACTATTAAGCAAATATTTTTATATTTTTACGATAATTTACACTAATTTTATATCATCGTAACTTTAAAGTGATATTATTTACACACCTATTTTTACCTTCCTTATACGTCATGTTAATTTCGATCATTTGATCATCTTCAATTCGTTAAATAAATTGAGAAGTATGTGGAAGGTAAAAAATGATGTTTGACAGCACTACCCTAGATTTATGATTAATTACCTGCGCAGCCAGCGAGGGAGTTCCAGCGGCCTTCGCCGTGGTTAGCAATGTAATTCATGAGAGCTAGGTCTTCCTCAACTGTCCAAGGACCTCTTCGCAGGTCCATCATCTGATCCTCAGCTTCCTCATGATCATGAGAGCCAGTTTCATTGAGGGTTTCTGCCGAGAGTTGTGATGATGAGCTTTTGCAACCTCTGCTTCCTTTCGCCATGTCCATCTCCAAATATCAATTCCTCCAAATGGACACGCACAAAAAAGGGGTTTGCTTATTGCTTTCCTTGCTTCTTTTTGCTTGCTTTGTTCTTGGGGGGTGGGGGGTGGGGGGTGGGGGGTGGGGGGTGGGGGGGGGGGGGTGGGAGAGAGAGAGAGAGAGAGAGAGAGAGAGAGGGGGGGAAGAAAATGAAGAGAGAGAAGGAAGAGAGAGTTGGATGGATGTACGGGAAAGAGAGGGGTCGGCTTTTATAGATGCAAAGATGGGTTTAAAAAGGGAGAACAAGTTAAGCATGTGAGAGATGAGATAGGATAGATGTAGGGATAGGACTGACTAGCAAAGCCGCAATGGGGACTTGGTGGAGTTGGGAAGTCTAATTACTTTTTAATCAAATAATTAAGCGCACACACTTAAGCTTGTTTAACTTACGTAATTAAATTTATATAGTGAGAAAAAGAAGGTTTCAAGTTTGACCCTTTGACTTTATTACCTCTCCTCTTTGTTGTGCCTTTGTAAATGAATACGTGCGTGCATTTTGAATTTAGAAATGGTTTTTTAAACAAAATGATACTTGAGATTGACATATTTTATTTTGGTGCTTAAAAATGAAAATTCTTTATTTTGGTCATTGATAATGAAAATCGTTTGAAGTAGTCATTTGTCAATCGTAACTCATTTTGGTCATTCTGTAAAAAATCTATCAATATTCTCGTTAAGTGGAATGACTGGTTAGACAAAAATACCCTTAAAAAGGTGATCACGTGGTTGTTCATGTTACAATCTAACGAGAATATTGCCATATTTTTTACGGAATGACCAAAATGATTTACGCTAGACAAACTCAATGACTACTTCTATAAATTTTCATTGTAAAAACCTAAGTGAGAAATTATGTTAGTTTTAAAAAATCATTTTGGCTAAAATTCTTTAAAAAATAGTTTTTATATCGTCTCGAAGCATGTTTGCATTTTGTTGTAAAATTTTAATTTATTATATGGACTTGCCAAGTTCAACATTGTGATGATGATAAAGACACAATAAGGATGATAAAGACAAAATAAGGTTTTCTAATAGATTACTCTGCTTTTTTCTTCTTCTATTCATATGCTTATTCTTTTGGTACAGCACGATTCTCTGATTACTTTGTCAGTGAATCTTCTGCTTGCTAATTACAAATTCGAAATTTTCTCTAATACAATATCAAAGAAAGAATATTAATCTAGAATCACACTTACATCATCAAAAAAACAGTGCCGTTGCGTAATAATTTTTTTAAAGTATCAATAACAGCTTTTTAAACTTTATTTAATCTTCTTCTTTTCGCTTCATGGGTTGGAGATTCTAGGTTTTTTTGTTGTGTTTCTTAATTGGAATTTCCTTGAGTACAAGAACAAATTTGTCCATCTCTTGGTGGATGCCTAATAAAAGGTTTTGCATATATCAATCTACAAGTTTAAGCTGACAATTGCAGAGATCATAGGGTGATTGAGAACCCTTTTTTGTGGTCCTATATATTAAGATCACCAACCGATATTGTACTGGCTCAGCTACTTATACTAGCTAGCCTTATTGCCAAATGGAAATAGAAAAACTTATCTGATCAGAAATGTAGCTTGCTATGTGAAGGGACTCCATAAATATATACACTAATTCAAGCAACTCAACCAATAGGAGACTAATTCTCATCTTATTGATTACTTTTATTCAGATTACTAGATAATATTTATTGCAAATCTTACTCAAAATAGGTAAGGCATATGAAAAAAATAACATTTTTTTTGTTTTTAGCATCAATCAATTTATAAAATAAGAGAAAAATCGAGAACGATTATATGATCACTTAAAATTTAGGGCTAACTACATTTCACATTCGACATGTTTGGAGTGATTTTTAAATGAGCTATGGCATTTCAATTTTTTCACTTTGCACCGTGATGATTTGAAATTTAATCAATTTAATGATCCTTTCGTTAAACTAATAATGCAACAAGCGTATCACTCATTTGTGAGTTGACAAGTGGATCACGTTTGCACTAATGGGCCAAAACTAGTTATCATAGAGTTTCGTCTTCTCCTTAATCAGTACTTCATATTCCAAAACGATAATCAATCACACAGTTTGATTCCACTGATGTAAGTGTGGCTGTTCATGACATTGAAGCAGGTTCCACAAATGCCACATCATCCATTTAATAGAGGATCATGCGGTCATACTTTCTTTTGATGAGATAGTACTGATTAATCTCTGTTTGTTTGTTTTTCAAGCATTATCGGTTGCAACAAAGAACGCGTTTTTCTTTTCTTTTATCCGAGCACCTCTTTTTTCTTTTCTTTTTTCCATTTTCCCCTTTTTTGGCAAATAATCCAAGCACCTCTCATAGCCTCAGGCTACTAATTAATAGTCACAAACCCCAAGCTACATTCTGAATCTCTGATGAGTGATCAGAAGGTGCAGCATTTGACTGCTCACCACCCGATTTCCCAGTGAATATGAAAATTAATCACAATTGTTAGAGCTCTAATCTTCTTATATTATTTTAGGGTGATGCGAGAGAAACCATATAATTGAATCATATTTTGTAAACAACATAACGTGGGCAGGTTGATGATTGGCTTTTGTTTGTTTGTTAAATTATAGATTTTGTTAGATTAGATGTTAAACTAGCCACCGACGAGATTCGAACCCACATTGTCATGATAGGCTCAACTCCTTTCCACCACCGTGAATTTCTTCTTTAAATCATTAAAAAAAAATCCAATCATCAATTGGAACGTTACGTGGTCTACGTGATCTACAAAAGATAGTTAAATACAAACTCCTTGATATTTTTTTCTTTTCTTGGGCTATCAGTCCCCACACCCTACTGTCTCCGGCTAATAGGTCGGCTTTTGTTCACCGCAACTTGGTATTGGTCCAATAATCTTGTATTATAGGCACATTTTATTTTAAGTTGGATTTATGTAGATATACTATTAATGGTTTATAACACTTAATCTTTTTGTAAAGGAAGTTTACACATGTTTCTTATACAAGTGAGAAGGATAGATTTGGACTCAGGGATATCAAGGGTAAGGGTAAATGCTCTTTATTAACTGGGCTAAAAGTTCATTGAGACGGAAGTTTAATCTTAATTAAACACGATTCGAGCTTCGCAAATTAAGCCTAGACGTGGGATTGTAGATGCTCTCGATCACCAAAGTTACATGCCATTGCAGTTAACTATGAACTTTACAACCGTCAAATGTACATATAGTTTTGCCATTTTCAGCAGGCTGATAATAGTTAGGAGTTCATCAAAGTAAATGCTCTGATTACCTAGCAGAAAGGCTAAAACTTTAATTAATTCCCTGTATTTAATTTTCATCCCACTTATATTAAAGCACAGTAGACGGTCATCAAATATCATAGCAAATTGGTGATTAAAGTTGCTCAAAAGTTGACAATGTGCGAGTGATATAATTAAAGAAACGGAAGTAGATGTAGTCCTCCACTGCAGTTAATTAGTGCAATTTTAATTAACAGGAAGAAGTTTTAGCCTACTAAACTTGATTATGCATAGTCAATCTTGCAACTAAACTATTGGTGTATTTAATCAACTAACCGTTGATGTACTGATATTTTTTCCACTTTTTTGAAGAAATCCAAGTTCCAGCACCCCTTATTAGATAAAAGTTGCTGCATATATGTTTAGCCTGTTGAAAAGTTAACTAGTTAGCAATTTGGTTTATTATTATGTAAGTGCATTTTGGTATTTTAAGTATTAGGGTTTTGTAGTAATAAGCTATATTTTATGAATACTTTTCTATTAGTTATTAGGGCTTTTATAGCCTTTCCTATTTGTTCAGACTTAAGTTTTTATAAATACACTTCTTATAACTAAAGTTTGGCGAGATGTATACTAGTTTTTTCATGTTATGTAGCTTTCTTGACAATTTTACTGTATTCTTTTTGTTGTGTATATGAAATAAGATTCAAAGTTTTACAATAAGTTTTTTTTTTCTTTTCTCGTCTTTTAGTTTTTTTTTAACATAACACTCCTTTGATTCATAGAAAAATATGGCGAATGGAAATAGAAAAATATGGTTTGCCTTCCAATAATACATTTGCATTACATACGTAACATATAGTATTACAAATTTACATTTATGGTAATTTATTAAAGAAAAGAAAAGAAGAATTTCTCACGTAATGAGAAAATACTTCTCTATATATAGCTGGGTTTGATAAATTCATGTGGCATTGTTCGTTCCCATCATTGGTTTTACCAAATATAAGAATGATTTCATGTACATAATTCCTAAGGCTATAATCCGCAAATCAAACGAATTACTACATTATTTCGGACACTAATACTCTTATTTTACATAGTGACTTACAGAAGTATTGTCATCATAACACTGTCACATGGTAAAATTCGTGATGGGAATGATTAACCCCTAATCTCATTGTGTTGATTATAGGGCAAAAATGTATGCCAAACTTTAAGAAGAAAGAAGAAAAGCAACCGGGGCCGGGAAGGGAAATTTAATCATAGCACTAGATACATGCATGCACATTGCACACATACACTTTGATTGATAAATTATAA